>NC_133326.1:36934478-37222321 GCF_042186555.1 Aquarana catesbeiana
TCATGTGCATCCTCCACCATTTATCTCAAGAGCTGTTAAAGTCTATGGCAGATATTTAGTTTAAATGTTGCCTCTTTACAGTGGCGGCTGGTGCTCAAAATTTTTTGGGGGGGAGCAAACAAACTGAAAAATTCTGGAAAAAATCCCCATCAATTGCAGCCTCACTGTACCATCATTCGCAGCCACTGTGCCATCAAACGCAGCCACTGTGCCATCAAACGCAGCCACTGTGCCCATCATTTGACGCCACTGTACCATCAAACGCAGCCACTGTGCCCATCAATTGCCACCACTGTACCATCAAACGCAGCCACTGTGCCCATCAATTTCCGCCACTGTGCCATCAAACGCAACCGCTGTACCATCAAACGCAGCCACTGTGCCATCAAACGCAGCCACTGTGCCCATCAATTTCCGCCACTGTGCCATCAAACGCAACCGCTGTACCATCAAACGCAACCACTGTGCCATCAAACGCAGCCACTGTGCCCATCAATTGCCGCCACTGTACCATCAAACACAGCCACTGTGCCATCAAACGCAGCCACTGTGCCCATCAATTGCCACCACTGTGCCATCAAACGCAGCCACTGTGCCATCAAATGTAGCCACTGTGCCATCAAACGCAGCCACTGTGACCATCAATTGCTGCCACTGTACCAGCAAACAGCCACTGTCCCATCAAACGCAGCCACTGTGCCCATCAATTGCCACCACTGTACCATCAAACGCAGCCACTGTGCCATCAAATGCAGCCACTGTGCCCATCAATTGCCACCACTGTGCCATCAAACGCAGCCACTGTGCCATCAAATGTAGCCACTGTGCCATCAAACGCAGCCACTGTGACCATCAATTGCTGCCACTGTACCATCAAACGCAGCCACTGTGCCATCAAATGCAGCCACTGTGCCCATCAATTGCCACCACTGTGCCATCAAACGCAGCCACTGTGCCATCAAATGTAGCCACTGTGCCATCAAACGCAGCCACTGTGACCATCAATTGCTGCCACTGTACCAGCAAACAGCCATTGTCCCATCAAACGCAGCCACTGTGCCCATCAATTGCCACCACTGTACCATCAAACGCAGCCACTGTGCCATCAAACGCAGCCACTGTACCAGCAAACAGCCACTGTCCCATCAAACGCAGCCACTGTGCCATCAAACGCAGCTACTGTGCCATCAAATGCAGCCACTGTGCCCACCAAACGCAGCCACTGTGCCATATCAAATGCTCCCACTGTGCCATCAAATGCTCCCACTGTGCCCCATCAAATGCTGCCAGTGTGCCCCCCACCCGCCGTCTGCACTTACCCTGTCTTGGTAGGACAGCTCCTCGAAGCTTCTCGATGTCTTCTCCCATCCTCTCTTCCCGTCCTCTGCTATGATTGGACGCCCGATAGAGCGCCTGTCATTTCAGCCAGTCAGATTCGGAGAGGCGGTTTAGTGTTAGGAAAGAAAATATTCATTTGTTTTTCTAACACAGCTGAGTGACCTGCGAGCGCCCAGTATGGCACTCACAGGTCACCCTTTTTGATGCCTATTAGAGCCTATGGCTCTAATCAGGTGCTTCAAAAACACCCCTCCGCCACTGTAATTCAGGCGCCCGGCGAACAGGGGCCGGGCGCCTGAATAGGGGGTGGCAGCGGTGGCCATAGATAGAGTCATGCAATGCATGACTCTATCTATTGGTGCTAGAAGGGGTGGCAGGAGAGAGGGGGCGGTAAAGAGAGAGAGGTAAAGGTTTTAGGAAGGCAGTGTGACTCCATAAAGAAAAATAATGCTGCTCAAAGCCACTATGTATATCCTGGAAAAAAATGGAATTGCGCTGAAAACTGACACGCATATGAATAATCATCACTCAGCAATAAATACCTAGATGCATATCATACAAATATACAAAGTGAATATGAATGTGAACATATCAAAGTGACATAACACCAAAATGGATGATGTAATAAAATGTAAACACGTAAGAATGAGAATATAATGAGTAAATGCACATGAGTCCATATACATATATAACTGAATCACCAATGTAATAAGAAAGTAAAGAGTCCATAAAGGGCTAAATGGTCTCCGCTGTATGTGGAAATAGTGCTCGATCCACCACCACAAGTAAACAATGGCCGCTTACCAGAGACTCATGATCCCCCACTACAGAGGATCAGAGAAAGCTTGAAAGGGATAATTCCTCCAGATCTCCGGACCACAGCCAATGAACCAAAATCCTTAGGATATCTTGGCACAACCAGGGCGTTGTTATCGTGGCATAAATACTTAAACTGGCGCGTTTGGACATCAACCCACAATAGGATAAATGCACCATAAAAAAAAAGCTCCAATAGTGTAAAACCATTAACCTTTATTAAAATAAGTATCAATAATTGCACTCACATGATGGTAGTAAGGTAAGCGCCTAAAGAGTCCGGAGCACCGGCTGGTAAGCTCGCAGACAAACCTGTCCTGCTGGTAACTGCAACAGCGACGAGAGGTGCCCCAAGCGCGTCGCTCCGCCCTATGCGTTTCGTAATAGAGTTATGTCGTCCAGGGGCCAATTTATTACTACTGTGTTTGTGTTACTCAGAGGAATTGCTGCTTTTCAATTTGCACAACTTTTTAGTTTTTATATTTGTTGTTTGTATCACCAGAGCGCAGTTTCTTTTTTCCCTTTTCACTGTGTATGTCCACCTGTCGACTCCAAACGACTACTACCAGGTGCTCCCGGCTGAGCCCATCTAGCTCAATATGGAAACCATCCAGCAAAAGAAGCGGAGTCACACTCTATGGGGTTGATCTACTAAAGGCAAATAGAATGTGCACTTTGCAAAGTTGCTCCAGTATTAGTAAATGAGGTAAAGCTTCACTTTGAAAAGAATACCCAATCACACGCAAGGAAAATTTAAAAAAACTGCATTTTTTGCTTGCAAATGATTTGATGATGGAAGTCAGCAGAGCTTCTGCACATTTACTAAGTTTTGGAGCAACTGCACTTGCAGAGTGCAAGTGCGCTTTGCAAAGTACACAGTTTATTTTCCTTTAGTAAATCAACCCCTATATGTCAGCCTAGTGATGATTCATGTAAGGATTGACTTCAGCCTAGTCCCCCCCACCCCATGTGCCACATCTCTCTAACACATTTCACCCTCCCTCAGGCTTAATTGTAGTCTCCTGCATTTTCTTGTTTAAGTATTTTATTATTATTAAGATAAAGCTACCCACTTCAGCTCCAGAAGGTTCACCGCCCTTCACGACCAGGCCATTTTTTGCGATATGGCACTGCATCACATTAACTGACAATTGCGCGGTCGTGCGATGCTGTAATAAAATTGTTTTCCTTTTATTTCTCTTAAATAAAGCTTTCTTTTGCTGGTATTTGATCACCTCTGCGGTTTTTATTTTTTGCGCTATAAACAAAAAAGACCGACAATTTTGAAAAAAAAACAATATTTTTTTACTTTCTGCTATAAAACATACCCAATAAAATTTTTTTAAAAAATCTAATTTCTTCATCAGTTTAGGCCAATGTGTATTCTGTTACATATTTTTGGTAAAAAAAAAGACAGATAGGCATATATTGATTGGTTTGTGCAAAAGTTATAGCATCTACAAACTATGAGATAGATTTATGGACATTTTTTTTTTTTTTTTTTACTAGTAATGGCGGCAATCAGTGATTTTTAGAGGGACAGCGACCTTGTGGCGGACAAATCGGACACCTAACTGACACTTTTGACAATTTTTGGGGCCCAGTGACACCAATACAGTGATCAATGCTAAAAAAAAGTCACTGTACAAATGACACTGGCAGGGAACGGGTTAAAATCATAGGCGATCAAAGGGTTAAATGTGTTCCCTGGGAGTGCTTTCTTACTTTGTGGGGGATGGTTTAACTGTAGCAAGACAAAGATCCATGTTCCTGCTTAGCAGAAACACAAGATCTCTGTCTTCTTTACTAGCAGACCACCGTTCTGCCTCTCTCTGAACAATCGCCGGGTTGAGGTTCCAATCACAGCGGAATTGAGGCAGAAAAAAAATCACATACAGGTACGTGATTTCGCACTTAAGGGCCACCCTGCCACAGTATATGTACGCGGGGAGGTCCTTAAGCGGCTACAGAACAAGTATACAGGTATTATTGCGTCCAGAACAAGTATTCAACAAGATAGGTACATCAAAAATGAAGCATGGAGGGGGGCGCATGCGCGGCGCCGAACGTGATGGACGTCTGAGAGGTTAGCTCCGTTCAGCCCGGGAAGATAACGGCTCCGGTGGGCTATTAACCGCGTTCCAGCTCAGCGATTTTATCACCCCCCGAGCCCCTTAATCGTGGTGCATGCCTGGGAGAAAGAAAAAACCCAGAGGATCGTCTCAACATACCCTAACCAACTATCTCCTCCGCACCCGCGATCTCGGCAGCATGTCTCAAAATGGCGCCGCAGGGAGAAGCAAGCCTCCGTCTCCTGCACCATCTCTGGGATCCCTCCCAGATCAAACACCGGTTACTGACCCCAACCGTGAGTACACCGCTTCCCTTACAAAGACAGACCTAGAAAGCAGTCTGGAGGCCATGTACACTAGGCTGGCAACCAAGTTTCAGACTGAGCTGCACAAAACCTCTCATACTCTCTCCCAGGAGATTGCGGCCTTAGGCTCCAGGACGGAAAGGCTTGAAACCAAACATGACGAACTGGCTCTCGCTTACAGTGACCTCTCCAGAGAACATGAATCTCTAGCCACAGCCTTCTCCTCGATGCAATCCCAAATCAAAGACCTCGATAACCGCAATAGACGCAACAATTTGCGTATAAGAGGTATCCCAGAATCAGTTACGGATCTCATCCCTACAATGATCCGCCTGTTTAAATCTTTGCTCCCAGACACAGAAGCGGGTGCATTCACCTGTGATCGTATACATAGAGCCCTCAGACCTAAACCACCCGACGACAAACCTCCCAGGGACATTGTCCTTTGCATGAAGGACTTCTTAACTAAAGAGGAGATCCTTAGAGCTGCCCGCAATCAACAACGTATTACGCTAGATGACCGTACCATCCAAATTTATCCTGATATCTCCCCTGCCACTCTAGACAGGAGACGTAGCATGAAGGAGATTACTACTGCCCTCCAAGCTGCCCGCATTCGTTATAGATGGGGCTTTCCCTTCAAGCTTGTAATACCCCACAACGGTACCACATATTCTGCCACTTCACTCCTGGAGGGCCAAGAAGTTTTGGTTAAACTCGGCCTTCTTGAACCTGAGGTCATCCGTCGACCCCCCTCTACACCAAGACTCTCACCTATTTGGCAGACACCTCCAACCAGAAGAGACAGACGCCGCATCAGATATGACGTTGGGGACAGACCGGAGGACCCATTTCGCTGATCTTCTCTCCTTTGATGTCACCCTCAAGACATCCCAGCAACATGCACCTAACTACAATTTACAGCCGCCCGGACGTCGGTCCCTAGGAGCCGCGACTTGTTTTCCCCACCCAGCCGCAGCCTAGCAGATTTGGACATCATTTTTATTTTTTTTATTTTTTTTTTGGTTCTGACTTCACTGCAGGCAAGTTCTCTTTTTGACTTTTTTTTCTCTCACTCACCCAACATAGCACAGAACTCCTCTCAGGCTGGGTTCGAGACCTGGTAGTCTCGGAAATTGTGTTTTCTTCTTTTCAGGTTTTTCCTATAACCTGATCCAGTTCCTAGTTATGTGGTTAATCACATTAAGTTCTAACTTTCGTGAATTTTTTTTTTTTTTTTTTTTTTTTTCCTGTTCTTTTTTCAGGTTTTGGTCAACCTTCACAATGCTTTTGCATCAATTTAATTATGCTGAAAGATAGTATAGTCTACATATTGATATTGTTCTGTATAACTTACATTTTTGATGTATTTTGCCCTTTGACCTCCCAGTGCTCGAGTGTGTCGGCTCCCCTTTTTTGCCTCTTGCGATCCAATGGGTTTGCTTTAGTCCCCCTTTTTGGGTCTGCTTGCCCTCAGACTATAGACCACTATCACCACCGTCATGGTGATTAGGTGTATATCACACAATGTCAAGGGATTTAATTCCCCTCTAAAGAGGAGAAAGGCTTTTGCATTCTATAAACAGCATGGAGCGCAGATCCTCCTTTTACAGGAGACGCATTTTGCACACTCCTCACATCCTAAATTCCTCCACAGACACTACCCTCAGACTTTTTGCACATTACATCAAACGAAAAGTAGGGGCGCCGCCATACTCTTGCACAGCTCTTTCCCAATGGATGTCAAACAAGTCTTTAAAGACAAAGAGAGTAGATTTGTTATAATCAAAGGTCTGATCCATTCTAGAGAAATTACAATTGCCAGTATTTATGCCCCTAATGACTCTCCTGCATCTTTTTTTCACTTCTTCTTTGCCCGTCTCTCCCAATTCCAATCGCCACACATGATAATAGGTGGGGACTTTAATACGGTTGCTAACCCTACTTTAGACAGATCCTCGATGTCCCCCTCAGCCAAATCTTTTCCTCGTTCGCTCTCGGGTGGACTACTAGAACACCAACTGGTGGACACCTGGAGAGCACACAACATTGGGGCTAAGGAATACACCTTCTACTCCCATCCCCATAAGAGTTATGCGAGACTAGACTACATCTATACTACCCCCATTATCCTTGCTAATACCACAGATGCTAGCATCCATCCTTGCTCTTGGTCGGACCATCATGCCACTGCCTTCACCACTTCATACATTAGGCTGGCTCCCACCTCCTACTCATGGAGACTCAACAAATCTCTCTTATCAGATACAGTCGTTGAGGGAGAGGTAGCACAAGCTATTGACGAATATTTTGATCTTAATGCCATCCCAGAAACCCCTCCCTCCACGGTTTGGTCAGCACACAAGGCAGTTCTAAGGGGAAAATTGATTGGTCTTGCTGCTGCTCAGAATAAAATAGATAAACAAAACATTTTAACCCTCAATAAGGACTTGGACAGTCTTTACAAGAATACTAATCTCCTACACTTAGAATCCACTAGACAACTAATTGACCAAAAAAGATTGGAGTTGGAGGGTATCCTGTCGAAGAGGGTGGAAAAATCCCTACGTTGGTCAAAAGCCAAATGTCTCCTTTGTGAAAGTTCTGCTTCCACCCTTTTCGCCAGAAAACTTAATCGTTCCTCCCGCCCGCCCCATGTATATAGATTAACGACCCCCTCGGGACACATCACCTCCCATCCACAGGAAGTCCTTCATATCTTTGAACAATTCTACTCCTCTCTGCTAGCCCCATCCCAGCTAAAACCCTCTCCATCTGACATCACATGGTTTCAGAATATCCCCCTTCCAAACATCTCCCCCACACAATTAGACAACCTGAACACCCCTATCACACCAGCAGAGGTCTTGAATGTTATCAAATCTCTAAAGTCGGGTTCAGCACCCGGTCCTGATGGATTCTCCTCTCTATATTATAAGAAATTCTCTCCCCTTCTCACACCTAGATTAGTCCATCTATTCAATTGGGTTTTACAAGGCGGTAGTTTCTCTGATGATATGTTATTAGCTAACATGTCCCTGATTCCGAAACCTCAAAAGAACCATACCTTACCCCAAAACTATAGACCTATCTCGGTCATGAATAATGACTTAAAAATCTTTAGCAGAATCTTGGCTGACAGACTGGCAATAGTTATCCCCTCTCTGATTTCCCCTTTCCAGTCTGGCTTTATCCCCCATAGACTCATCACTGATAATATTCGCCTTGCCACAAACATAATACAAGATGCAAACTTATTTTCGCATAAACTCCTTATGCTCAGCCTGGATATACAAAAGGCATTTGATAGTGTCTCCTGGACATACATCACTACACTCTTACAACGCATGGGCTTCCAGGGAGCAATCCTACATGCTTTCTTAGCTCTCTATCAGAATCCGAAAACCAGAATTAGACTCCCTGGATGCAACTCTAAGTTTTTTAGTCTAGGCAAAGGTACAAGACAAGGATGCCCGTTATCACCTTTAATTTTCGCCTTGGCCCTCGAACCCCTAGCCATAGCCATACTCCAAAACCCAGATATCTCTGGTTATCAAAAAGGCCACTCGACATACAAATTTGGGATGTACGCAGACGATGTTTTGATGTTCCTCACCAATCCTCTCATATCCCTCCCGAACCTATTTCAGACCCTATCAAAATTTGCAGAGATTTCAGGCCTCTCCATAAACATGTCAAAATCCAGTGCTCTCCCGATAGGTTACACACCTGAAGAATTACTCCACCTTAAATCAGTTTATGCTTTCAACTGGGCAGACTCCCACCTCCCATACCTAGGAATCAACCTGACTAAAGATTTTAGCAGACTATTCGAAGCTAACTTCCCACCCATGGTATCTAAACTTAAAGGTATACTCAAACAGTGGTCACATCTACACATTTCATTTCTTGGTAGAATTACGGCTCTTAAGATGACAATTCTCCCCAAGCTCCTTTACCTTTTTAGATCCCTCCCACTTAAAATTTCTAAAACCTACCTACACTCTATCCAGGTGATGTTTAATAGATTTATCTGGAAGGACAAACCCCCACGCTTCTCCAGGGAGGTCCTATACCGTTCCTCTAAAAGTGGTGGCCTGGGGGTTCCTCAAGTATGGTTTTACTACTTAGCCAGTAGATACACTCAACAGGCACAATGGAACATACACAACTCCAGAGTTCCCTGGGTGCAGTTTGAAAGCGAATCCGTTGCCCCTTTTTTTCTCCCAGGCCTCATGTGGACCAATAACCCAGTTGGTCCAGTAATGGGATCTAAAAATTTGATCACCCAGGCAGGCCTTCAACTCTGGGACGCATACAAAAATACATACAAACTGGTCTCTGCTATACCTTTGGGTGCCTCATTTTTAGGAGATTCTAGATTCCCCTTAGCATACGATAGACCCGCGTCCTTTCAACTCTGGATTGATTTAAAATTAACTACATTAAATAAATTTCTCCTTAACTCAAAATTTATCTCATTCTCGCAACTGCAAACCACATACCACATTCCAAACAATGAACTTTACCATTTCCTACAAATACGCCACTTCTTCCAAAAACACTTCTCTGGCCCTTCTTTATCCTCCACAACACTATTTGAAGACATTTGCCATGATTCGCCTCGTCAGAAAGGCCTTATTTCTCTAATCTACAATAATCTAGAGGCTATCACTGAGGCTTCATCCCTAAAATATAGATCGAAATGGGAATCGGAGATAGATCTGGAGGACATTGAGATAGACTGGGTAAAAGGTTGGCAAAATTTACGCAAGTGTACCAAATCTATTATGGTGCGCGAAACTGCCATCAAACTAGTGACACGTTGGTACTACACCCCAGTACGTATCCACAAACTCTTCCCACAAGCCTCCCACCTCTGCTTCAGGGGCTGTGCACAACAAGGCTCTTTCCTCCATACCTTTTGGGAATGCGAAAAATTACATCCCACATGGACTGAGATCCTGAAACTGATCGACAAGCTAGCAGGCAAACCCCTTAACATCTCCTATCAACATTGCCTGTTGTTTCAGTCTCCTCCAGACTCCTCTAAACCATTGGTAAAACTGATCCATTCTATCTGTGTTGCTATGCAATGGGTGATTGCTTCACATTGGAAATCACCTTCGGTTCCTTATGCGCAAGTGATTGATAGAATAGACCGTATGATGTTGGCTGACAAGATTTATCACACCTTGCATGACACTATCCCTCAATATGATGCTATCTGGAATCCTTGGTTTCTATTTAGGCTCCAAACCTGACTGTTTTTTTTTTTTTTATTTTTATTTTTATTTTCCCCTTCTATTTTATCTCTGTATGTCTCCTTGCTATGTTTTTCTTTTCTCTTTTTAAGTGCCTTATTTGGTTCTGGACTAATCCTTAGCCATATTGTATCCACTAGACTATGCCTTGACTTTAAGTCTATAGTGAATTATAGAATAAGATTGATTAACTCTGTTACAAATGTATGTTTCTAGTCTCTGCATATAATTTATGATCCCTTTATATATGGCTCTGTATATCTTTGTTTTATATTGGTTTTACCTTTATGCTTGAATAAAAACTTTTTGAAAACAAAAAAAAAATGAAGCATGGAATTAACCATGCAGGGTCAAGTAACGAGTAACATCTTGTAAGGGAGGACAAGCCTCCACAAAGGCATTCAGAAGTAGGATAACAATCCAAGCACATATAACTTGTTGACTGGGAGAGGGATAAACAAGGGAGGGGTGGTATAATAGAATAAACATTTAATGGCTGGCATCCAGAGAGGTATAGTGGCAGCATTTTGGCACACCACCGGGGAGGAAAACAAAAAAAACAAAAAAACAAGAGTAGTCTTCTGTATTTTCAGGAGGGAGGGCTTATTAGCATACCTGGGTATGCTAATAAGACGTTGCTAGCACTAGTTATCCAGAACACGTGCTCCACACATTCAATTGGGGAACCCAGGCTCCAGAGCTGCAACTGCCTGAAACTTTTTTTTTGGTTCCTAGCCACCTCTGTGGGGCCACCCTACACCTGTCATATTGTTTTAGTCAACAGTTTTATCCCCAGCCATAAATTCCCTACTGACATGAACAGGAGACCTGTACAAGGACACTTCCTGTTACTACACAGCATGTGAGTTACTGAGAGGGGGAGAGAAGAGAAGAGAAGAGAAGAGAAGAGAAGAGAAGAGAAGAGAAGAGAAGAGAAGAGAAGAGAAGAGAAGAGAAGAGAATCCACAGCTCTTGGCAAAGTAATGCCGCGTACACACGACCGGACTTTCCGGCAGAAAAGGTCCGACAGAATCATTCCGTCGGACATTCCGATCGTGTGTGGGTTTCATCGGACGTTTTCTTTCTAAAATTCTGACGGACCTAGAAATAGAACACATTTCAAGTCTTTCTGACGGAATCAGTTCCTATCGGGAAAACCGCTCGTCTGTATGCTGACGGACCAAAAATGACACAAGGGCAGCTATTGGCTACTGGCTATTGAACTTCCTTTTTCTAGTCCCGTCATACGTCATCGCGTTCTAAACGATCGGACTTTGTATAGTAAAATTAATACTTTATTAACAATGAATCATAACAGACAAGTAGAAAAAGAATTAAAAAACATACACTGAACATGTAATGGTCGTAAATGTCTAGTGTAAACAGAAAGTTGACACCAAATGGACAGCAATGAGCCCCAGTGCGTCCTGTTAATACAAGAGATCCAGGGACACTGCAGGCTGTCCAGGCTGCTGTAAAAATTTCTCTGGAGGCTGCACACAGGGTTCCAGTGTCCTTGTTGCCATAGTTGTGTGTCAGGAGTTGACAGACTGCCAACAGGTCATCATATTTCTTAATCACACAAACGTTATGCTCAACCTCCTCCTACTATGTTTTAAATCTCCTGAAGTAGAAATGCCATAACATTTTCTTAAGAAGGCAAAAAAAAAAACCCAGCAGTGTATGGCCAGCTTAAGTGACATTGGTGTGCGACATGACTCCCAGCTTGCCTGTCAGACAAATTAGCCCCATTGAAAGGAGGACAGAGGAGAGAAATGCTGGGCACATTTGCTGTGAGCACTACTGGGCCCAGATGAATTTCCTGACAGCAGTGGAGGCAACGCTCTGGTTGGGGAAGGAGCGAGAGAGAGAAAAAAAGTGAATGCTGATTTTTGATTGGTTATTATCTGTCAATATAAAGTTGTTTTTCCTTCCTGAACACGGTACTATAAATATTAGCAGCATTGTTATTTCTGCTCACTGAGTTCATCAGTTCTCTTGAAAATGGCAGCTTGAAAACATCAGTGCTGGGTCCTCATGGAGGAAAAAAGCTGGTTTTGGGCTGAATACTTCCCCTTATGTTCACACACAGATCCCAGTGATTGAAGCTGTACCTTATGCTTATTAAGACTAATGCTGAGGGTTATTTTATTATAGAAATCCTCTTATTTATTTCAGACCCTTGTACTCTGAATATTACTTACTTTTGACCCGCTGTGAAAAATGTACTTCTGAACCCTGCAGCCTGTGCATTACTTACTCCTGACCTCTGCACTTTGTACAATACTTACCCATACTTCCCAACATTGAGATGGGAATGAGGGACACCTACTAGCAAATGTATGTAGGCATAGGACACGTCCCCTGCCACACCCCCTTAAAGGAGAATTAACACAAAAAAAAGGTTAATTAAATCCACAAGTGCTTTTTTACCACTACTATTCCTTTATATTGGCTTTTAAAATGTACAAATGCAGCAATTTAGAAATTGGATGAAAGGTTTAGCACTGGGAAACACTTTTTGAAAGCTAAAAAGTGCATTTTATATACAACTATATAGATCAGACCAAAATGAGGGACAAATGAGGAGGAATGAGGGACAGAGGGACATTGCTCCAAATCAGGGACAGTCCTTCGAAATCAGGGACAGTTGGGAGGTATGCTTTAACTTTAACCCTTCTCTTCTCTATTCTGCTACTGACCACCTATATGACATAATCTCTCCCCTGTCCTTTCCTGACCTGGCTACCTCTGTCTACAACAGTTCGCTCTCATCATCACTAGATGCACTTGCTCCTATAACCACACGCAGAATCAGGCCCCGACCGTAACAACCCTGGCAAACTGACAACACTAGAAATCTCAAGAGACATTGCCGTGCTCTTGAACAACTGTGGCGTAAAACCAAATGCCTGCAAGACTTCACCCTGTAAAAATCTGCCCTTCTAAAATACAATTCCTGCCTCCATGCTGCCAAACAAGCCTACTTTGTCTCTCTTATTAATTCCTTGTCATCCAGTCCCCGTCGGCTCTTCTCAACCTTCAACTCTCTGCTTTGTCCCCCACCCCCTCTACCCACTAACTCACTCACTGCCCAAGAGATTGCCAATCACTTCAAAGACAAAATTGATGCAATTTGTGAGGACACCTCCACTGTGCGTACATCTTCCCCACCCAACATACCTTGCCTAACAGCACATTCAACACTCTCCTCTTTTGAATTGGCTACTATTGAAGAGGTTATAAAACTTTTCTCAGATGCCCACCTAACCAATTGTCTCTTGGATCCTGTTCCCTCACAACTACTACGGTCACCCTCTTCTTCTATCCTATGTTCCCTCACTCACACCTTCAATCTCTCCCTCTCTAGTGGCACCTTCCCCTCCCCTCTAAAACATGCGCAGATCACTCCCATACTTAAAAAGCCCTCACTGGACCCTACCAACCTGAACAACTTAAGAACCATCTCATTGCTCCCATTTACCTCTAAACTTCTAGAACGCTTAGTGTACCACTGTCTTAGCTCCTACCTCAGTGAAAATAACCTTCTTGACGCCTTACAGTCCGGCTTTCACTCGCAGCACTCCACGGAAACTGCCTTACTAAAACTCACTAATGATTTACTAACTGCTAAAACCAACAGCCAGTACTCCATACTCCTACTACTTGACCTCTCTGCGGCCTCTGATACTGTTGACCACCCGCTCTTTCTCAATAAATTACATTCTCTTGGCCTCCGAGATTCTGCTCTATCCTGGTTCTCTGCCTATTTATTACAACGCTCCTTCAGTGTCACCTACAACTCTGTCTCCTCCTCTCCATTGCCCCTTTCTGTGGGGGTCCCCCAAGGCTCTGTTCTTGGACCCCTTCTCTTCTCTATCTACACCTCCTCCCTTGGTCACTTGATAACTGCCCACGGCTTCCAATACCACTTATATGCTGATGACAACCAAATCTATCTGTCTACTCCTCACCTCACTCCTTCAGTCTCCTCTCGCATTACTAACTTACTAACTGACATATCAACATGGATGTTGCACCACTTCCTTAAACTAAATCTCTCTAAAACTTAGCTATAAATATTCCCCCTTGCCCGTGCCCCCCTCCATGACTTTTCCATCAAAATCAACAATGCAGCCATCAGTGCCTCCCCTCACACCAGGGTACTAGATGTAATCTTAGACCCTGACTTGTCATTTCAGCCTCAAATTCAATCGTTGTCAAAAGTTTGTAGAACTAACCTCCGCAACATCTCTAAAATTCCCTCCCCCTTTTTAACAAATGAAACCACCAAGCTCCTCATTCACTCCCTTGGTATCTCTCGCCTTGACTATTGCAACTCCCTTCTCATTGGCCTGCCTCTCCATAGGCTATCCCCTCTTCAGTCTATCATTAATGCTGCTGCTAGACTTATACACCTTACCGACCACTCAGTGTCTTTCAACCCTCTCCTCCAATCCCTACACTGGCTCCCAATCACCCAGCGATTTAAATTAAAAATACTAACCACAACATACAAAGCCATTCACAACTCTGCCCTGAGCTATATCGCCAATCTTGTCTCCAAATATCACCCAAATCATCCTCTCCGCTCTTCTCAAGACCTCCTGCTCTCAAGCTCTCTCGTCTCCTCCTCTCATGCTCGTCTCCAGGATTTCTCCAGAGCCTCTCCCATCCTCTGGAACTTGCTACTTCCACCTGTCCGGCTATCCCCTACTCTTGCTACCTTCAGGCGATCCCTGAAAACTCACCTCTTCATGGAAGCCTATCACGTCTCTAACTAAACTTTTCCCACTTCCATCAGCTCATTCCCCACAGTTACAACCTTTTGTACCACCTGCCCCACCCTATTAGATTATAAGCTCTTTTGAGCAGGGCCCTCTCAATCCTCCTGTATTTTATTGTATTATAACTGTATTGTCTCCCTTTTATATTGTAAAGTGCTGCATAAACTGTTGGCGCTATATAAATCCTGTATAATAATAATAATAATAGGCTTACCCCTGACCCCTGCACTCTCAGACTAGAGTAGGCTTGTGTTTCTTCACAATTCTTTAAGCCCTTCCTACTGTTGATGCAATTTGATCATAGCCACCATTTGGTGTGGTGCACTATCTGCGTCATGAGTAGCCTTGCCCCTGCCCCACACCTTATTTGCTGCTGAAATCCTGTCTTTTATTTTCTAGAAGGTGGCAATTAGGGATGAGCCGAACACCCCCCCAGTTTGGTTCGCAGCAGAACATGCGAACAGGCAAAAAATGTGTTCGAACACGCGAACACCGTTAAAATCTATGACACAAACATGAATAATCAAAAGTGCTAATTTTAAAGGCTCATATGCAAGGTATTGTTATAAAAAGTGTTTGGGGTCCCGGGTCCTGCCCCAGGGGACATGTATCAATGCAAAAAAAAGTTTTCAAAACGTCTGTTTTTTCGGGAGCAGTGATTTTAATAATGCTTAAAGTGAAACAATAAAAGTGAAATATTCCTTTAAACTTCGTATCTGGGGGTGTCTATAGTATGCCTGTAAAGTAGCGCATGTTTCCGTGTTTAGAACAGTCCCTGCACAAAATGACATTTCTAAAGGAAAAAAAGTCATTTAAAACTACTCGCGGCTATAATGAATTGTCGGGTCTTGGCAATACATTGAAAAAACTGCATGGGATTCCCCCACAGTCCATTACCAGGCCCTTTGGGTCTGGTATGAATATTAAGGGGAACCCCGAACCAAAATTTTTTAAAAAATTGCATGGGGGCCCCCCAAATTCCATACCAGGCCCTTCAGGTCTGGTATGGATATTAAGGGGAACCCCGAGCTAAAATTTAAAAAAAAATGGTGTGGGTGTCCCCCTCAAAATCCATACCAGACCCTTATCCAAGCACGCAACCTGGCAGGCTGCAGGAAAAGAGGGGGGGGACAAGAGAGCACCCCCCTCCTGAACCGTACCAGGCCACATGCCCTCAACATTGGGAGGGTGCTTTGGGGTAGACCCCCAAAGCACCTTGTCCCCATGTTGATGGGGAAAAGAGCCTCATCCCCACAACCCTTGCCCGGTGGTTGTGGGGGTCTGCGGGCGGGGGGCTTATCAGAATCTGGAAGCCCCCTTTAACAAGGGAACCCCCAGATCCCGGCCCCCCTGTGTGAATTGGTAATGGGGTACAAATGTACCCCTACCATTTCACAAAAAAAGTGTCAAAAATGTTAAAAATGACAAGACACGGCTTGGGACAATTCCTTTATTAAAAAATAAAATATAAAAATGTCCCACGTAGTTCCTTCTTCTTCTTCTCTTGGCCCCAGGCCATTTTTTGCGATACGGCACTGTGTTACTTTAACTAACAATTGCGCAATCTTATAACACTGTACCCAAATAAAATTGATGTAATAGCTAGAGCTTTCTTTTGGTGGTATTTGACCACCACTGCGTTTTTTTTATTTTTTGAGCTATAAACAAAAAAAGACAGACATATTTGAAAAAATTTTTTTACTTTCTGCTATAAAACATCTAAAAAAAATGTCTTCATAAACTTAGGTCAATATGTATTCTGCTACATATTTTTGGGAATTTTTTTTCCAGTAAGTGTATATTGATTGCTTTATGCAAAAGTTATAGCATCTACAAACTATGGGATATATACTGGAATTTGTATTTATTTCTTTTTTAATACTAGTAATAGCGGCGATCAGCAACTTATAGCGGCACTGTGATATCGCGGTGGACATTCTGACACTAACTGACACTTTTGGCACTTTTGGAACCAGTGACACTAATACAGTGATCAGTGCTAAAAATATGCATTGTCACTGTACTAATTACACTGGCTGGGAAGGCGTTAAACAGCTAGGGCTATCAAAAGGTTAAATGTGTGCCTAGCCAGTGTTTGTATACAATATGTTTGGTGCTTTTACTATGGGAAGTGATGGATTTGCAGGGAAAGAACATCTATCATTTCCCCCCTGTCAGGATAGAGTTCTGCCTTGTTTACATAGGCAGAGTTCTATCTTGTGTCTCTGCTTGATAATTGGTAGGTGCCGGTGGGCATTCATTGGTCAGCATCTTCTTTTGCTGTGACAAATGACAAAAGACGTGGCTCCCCCCTACCCGGAAGTGCAGAACCACTGATATATACCTGATTATGCACAGTGCGGCCACCCTGCAGCAGTAAATCTGCTATAGGGCGGTCGGTAAGTGGTTAGGATAAAGACTCAGATTATCACCTGCACTCGTTGACCTTGACATCAATCAAGTGCAAAAAAAGAAAAAAAGTGTCTGTTTGTTAACAGTTATAAGGACTCATGTTTTGATACCCCTCTGTAGTCCCCACAATGCTCCCTAACCAGGCTGCGGGCTTTCCATAAGTGTCCAGGAGCTTCCATGCACTACATTTAATATCATGTCTTTTAGTAATAGAGCTTTCCAAACTTTAATTCCAAAGAAAGAGTAACTAGATGAAAGAGCAGTGTTGGACATACACTATATTTTCAAAAGTATTGGGACGTGAAATCTCTGCGCTGGTCTAAATGATGAAACAGCTGCTACTCAACACCAGGAATAAGGTAAAAAAAAAATGTATTAATATATACATGGAGTGCTATTTCCTGTGTTCGACCATATAAAATGTGACAATATATAATGTATAAAGTGATCACTGTGCATACGATAATACTTAATACAAATGGGCTTGAATATAATGAGAATTAATAAAGTGACTGATGCATAAACCACAATATAAAGAGAGTGCTCAAAAAAGTGCAAAATGAATAAATATTCAATAAACTTATTATAAATAGTAAGTGCTTTTTGTGACTCTTATTTATAACACACAACGTTCATATAGTGAACAGATGCAGCATATGTGGAATCTCTTTCAGGCAATCTCCTGCATATGTCTCCTTTGCTTTCAATCACTGAGCATTATAAGATATCTGATATGTTCTGCTTGAAAACAATCACATAGGTTTGAAATAGGATGTCTCATAAGGTAAAAGTTGGCCTCTTACCAGAAATGGTGGACAACTATTACAGAGATCAAACTCTCTGTAGGAGTATATTCGCCTGTCTGGATATCACTCACTTGGTTGTCCTGCTTCCATGCAACTTAGAGACTTGAACTCGGGTGATTCAAAGACCAAGGAATTGGATTGCTTTCATGGGCATTCAGCTTATTAACTGGCTTGGAAATCTCAAATGTATTGATACCAGATCTTTATAGGCATAACAATGTAAAGGAACTCCAAATTTCAGGAAATCATATAAATAAGGAAAGAAAAAGCCACATAGTGTAAAACTGCATGGATTTATTAAAAAGATTATAAAGATTACACTTACAACAAGGCAGAAATTTCAGGCATGAAAAAATTGTAGTATCTGGCAGCGATATCATTTGTCTAACCAGTTGGGTGGCGTTACAGGAATTCTCCGATCCCTGTAACTGGAAAACAGAACCAGGAAATATCCTCATCATTAAGAAACTTTGGTCTCCAACTTCCTTCCAATAAAGTAATGAATGACTGGCTTAGGAATGCATAAATCATCAGTAAATTAGTTGAAAGTATATTTTTTTCAATTGAAAATCCATATTTCTCAGAATTATTTTCATATTAAAACATAGCATACATTACGATATCCTTAAAACCAAAACACAGTCATGGTCCTGTCTCCCCCTCTGGCTTATGGGACGAATTAACCTAGTAAAAATTATCCTCCTCCCCAAATTACTTTACATTTTCTGGCAAGCCCCACTCTTTATTCCACCACGTATATTCAAGTCCATGGAATCCATTCTCATTACATTCATTTGGGGCTCCTCCCATCACAAACTGTCATGGCGAGTCTTGAAATGTTTAACTGATCTGGGAGGTACTGCACTACCAGACCTCTCCCTCTACTACATTGCATCCCAACTCTCCCACTTCTTTTACTTCAATCAAACTGACAAAGAACAACATTCCACCCTAGTCTGCTCCCAGGCCATCCGCCCGGTGATCCACCCTTTTCAGATCTTGCTCTGTGATACTCACAGAGTGCCCCACACTGGCAATAGGAATGGCATGCTATTCCATCACTGCAAGATCTGGCAACTGGCCATGCATCACAGCAAGGCTCCCACACACCGCTGTGGGACAACCCACACATGCCCGAGCTATCTTCCATCCCTGATCACTGTTTGTGGATCAACAAGGGGGTTATATACAGTGGGGCAAAAAAGTATTTAGTCAGCCACCAATTGTGCAAGTTCTCCCACTTAAAAAGATGAGAGAGGCCTGTAATTGTCATCATAGGTATACCTCTACTATGAGAGAAAAAATTTGAAAACAAATCCAGACAATCACATTGTCTGATTTTTTAAAGAATTTATTTTCAAGTTATGGTGGAAAATAAGTATTTTGTCAATATCAAAAGTTCATGTCAATACTTTGTTATATATCCTTTGTTGGCAATGACAGAGGTCAAACGTTTTCTGTAAGTCTTCAGAAGGTTGTCACACACTGTTGCTGGTATGTTGGCCCATTCCTCCATGCAGATCTCCTCTAGAGTTGTGATGTTTTGGGGCTGTCGCTGGGCAACACGGACTTTCAACTCCCCCCAAAGGTTTTCTATGGGGTTGAGATCTGGAGACTGGCTCGGCCACTCCAGGACCTTGAAATGCTTCTTACGAAGCCACTCCTTTGTTGCCCGGGCGTTGTGTTTGGGTTCATTGTCATGCTGAAAGACCCAGCCACATTTCCTCTTCAATGCCCTTGCTGATGGGAGGAGGTTTGCACTCAAAATCTCACGATACATGGCCCCATTCATTCTTTCATGTACACAAATCGGTCATCCTGGTCCCTTTGCAGAGAAACACCCCCAAAGCATAATGTTGCCACCCCCATGCTTCAGAGTAGGTATGGTATTCTTTGGTTGCAACTCAGCATTCTCTCTCCTCCAAACACGAGGAGTTGTGTTTCTACCAAACAGTTCTACTTTGGTTTCATCTGACCATATGATATTCTCCCAATCCTCTTCTGGATCATCCAAATGCTCTCTAGCAAACCTCAGATGGGCCCAGACATGTACTGGCTTAAGCAGGGGGACATGTCTGGCACTGCAGGATCTGAGTCCCTGGCGGCGTAGTGTGTTCCTGATGGTAGGCTTTGTTACGTTGGTCCCAGATCTCTGCAGGTCATTCACTAGGTCCTCCCGTGTGGTTCTGGGATTTTTTACTCACCATTCTTGTAATCATTTTGACCCCACGGGGTGAGATCTTGCGTGGAGCCCCAGATCGAGGGAGATTATCAGTGGTCTTGTATGTCTTCCATTTTCTAATTATTGCTCCCACAGTTGATTTCTTCACACCAAGCTGCTTGCCTATTGCAGATTCAGTCTTCCTGGCCTGGTGCAGGTCTACAATTTTGTTTCTGGTGTCCTTCGACAGCTCTTTGGTCTTCACCATAGTGGAGTTTGGAGTGTGACTGAGGTTGTGGACAGGTGTCTTTTATACTGATAACAAGTTCAAACAGGTGCCATTAATACAAGTAATGAGTGGAGGACAGAGGAGCCTCTTAACCAGTTACCAACTGGCCCATAGCCAAATGACGGCTGCAGGGCAGTTGGATAACTCTGGGAGCACGTACTATGACGTGATCCCGGAAAACTGCTCCCGTGCGCCCCCTGGGGCGCGCACACGGGAACGTCCGTGACCAAATGATGGAGCGATCACATGTAAACAAACCGGTGTCATGTCATGACGCCGGTTCCTCCCTCCCCTCTCTGTACCGATCAGTACAGAGGGGGAGAGATCGGATGGCAGCAGCGCTGTGGGCTGGGTGTGTAGTGCCCACAGCGCTGCTCTGTGACATGTGCAGTCACAGCCATGGATCCATCCATCCATGCTCAGCCATCCCTCCATGCTCAGCATTACCCTCTACTACTCTGCAATACTCTGCAATTCCCTGTGCAATACTCTGCAGTTCCCTGTGCAATACTCTGCAATTCCCTGTGCAATATTCTGCAATTCCCTGTGCAATACTCTGCAGTTCCCTGTGCAATACTCTGCAATTCCCTGTGCAATATTCTGCAATTCCCTGTGCAATACTCTGCAATACCCTGCAATACTCTGCAATTCCCTGTGCAATACTCTGCAATACCCTGCAATACTCTGCAATTCCCTGTGCAATACTCTGCAATTTCCTGTGCAATACTCTGCAATACTCTGCAATTCCCTGTGCAATACTCTGCAATACCCTGCAATACTCTGCAATACCCTGCAATACCCCACAATACCCCGCAATACTCTGCAATACCCCACAATACTCTGCAATACCCCGCAATACTCTGCAATGCCCTGCAATACCCTGCAATACTCTGCAATACTCTGCAATACCCTGCAATACTCCGCAATACCTCGCAATACCCTGCAATACCCCGCAATAATCTGCCATACCCTGCCATACTCTGCAATACCCAGCCATACTCTACCATACCCAGCCATACTCTGCAATACCCAGCCATACTCTGCCATACCCAGCCATACTCTGCCATACCAGCCATACTCTGCCAAACCCAGCCATACTCTGCCATACCCAGCCATACTCTGCCATACCCAGCCATACTCTGCAATTCCCAGCCATACTCTGCAATACTCGGTGATACCCAGCCATACTCTGCAATACTCGGTGATACTCAGCCATACTTTGCCATACCCAGCCATACCCAGCCATGCTCAGCCATGCTCAGCCATGCTCTGCCATGCTCAGCCGTACTCGGCTGTACTCGGCCTCTGTATGTGGCCAGGCTGTGGAAGTCTCACACATGTGGTATCGCCGTACTCAGGAGGAGTAGGAGAATCTATTTTGGGGTGTCATTTTCGGTATGTACATGCTATGTGTTAGAAATATTGTATTAATGGACAGCTTTGTTAAAAAAAAAGGACGTTTGTTAAAAAAAAATGCATTTTAACCACTTCCCGCCCGCCGGCCATCATACGACGTCCTTGACTTTGTGAAGGGATATCTGAATGATGCCCGCAGCTACAGGCATTATTCAGATATCAGCTTTTTCAGCCGGCGATTCCCTACACCATAGGAATGATCATAGGGGCTGTTCCACTGCTTGATCGTTCTTATGGGAGACGAATAGGGGATGTCCCTCCCTCCTGCCGCCCTCAGGTGCTTCTACCGACTCACCGCTATGATCGAAGCCAGGATTTTTTTTTTTATCTCAGGATTCCCAGCCTAGAGGTGAGATGTGGGGTCTTATTGACCCCATATCTCACTGTAAAGAGGACCTGTCATGCCACATTCCTATTACAAGGATGTTTACATTCCTTGTAATAGGAATAAAAGTGATCAAAAAGTTTATTTTTTGGACAAAAGCATCAAACTAAAATAAATAAAGTAAAATGAACAATAAAAAAAAATATATATTTTTTCCCCCGTGTCCCCGTGTGCTCACATGCAGAAGCAATCGCATACGTAAGTCCCGCCCACATATGACAATGGTGTTCAAACCACACATGTGTGGTATCGCTGTGATCGGTAGAGTGAGAGCAATAATTTTGGCCCTAGACCTCCACTGTAACTCAAAACATGTAACCAGTAAAAATGTTTAAAGCGTCGCCTATGGGGATTTTTAAGTAGCGAAGTTTGGCACCATTCCACGAACGTGTGCAATTTTGATGGGTGACATGTTCAGTATCTATTTACTCAGCATAACTTCCTCTTTCACATTATGCAAAAACATTGGGCTAACTTTACTGTTTTGTTTTTCTTAAAAGCACAAAACTGTTTTTTTCCCAAAAAAACGCTTTCGAAACATTGCTGCACAAATACCGTGCAAGATACAAAGTTGCAACAACCGCCATTGTATTCTCTAGGGTCTTTGTTAAAAAAACATATATAATGTTTTGGCGTTCCATGTAATTTTCTAGAAAATAAATGATGATTTTTACATGTAGGAGAGAAATGTCAGAATTGGCCTGGGCACTCCAGAACACCTGAAGGTGCTCCGTGCATGTTGGGTCTCTGTATGTGGCCACGTTGTGTAAAAGTCTCACACATGTGGTATCACCATACTCGAGAGTAATAGCAGAATGTGTTTTGGGGTGTAATTTGTGGTATGCATATGATGTGTGTGAGAAATAACCTGCTAATATGACAATTTTGTGAAAAAAAAAAGAAAAAAAAATCTTGATTTTGAAAAGGATTGTGGGAAAAAATTACAACTTCAAAAAACTCATCATGCATCTTTCTAAATACCTTGGAATGTCTTCTTTCCAAAAAGGGGTCATTTGGGGGGTATTTCTACTTTTCTGGCATGTTAGGGTCTCTTAGATAGGCCGTCAGTACTTCAGGTGTGATCAATTTTCAGATATTGGCACCATAGCTTTTGGACTCTATAACTTTTACAAAGACCAAATAATATCCACCGATTTGGATTATTTTTACCAAAGATATGTAGCGGTATAAATTTTGGCCAAAATATCTGAAGAAAAATTACTAATTTGCAAAATGTTATAACATAAACAAAGAAAAATGCATTATTTTACAGAATTTTCGGTCTTTTTTCTTTTATAGCGCAAAAAATAAAGAACCCAGCGGTGATTAAATACCACCAAAAGAAAGCTCAATTTGTGTGAAAAAAAGACAAAAATTTCATATAGGTACAGTGTTGCATGACTGAGTAATTGTCATTCAAATTGTGAGAGCACCGAAAGCTGAAAATTGGTCTGGTTATTAAGGGGGTTTAAGTGCCCAGTGGTCAAGTGATTAAAGAAGAAGATACAGGTCTGTGAGAGCCAGAAATCTTGCTTGTTTGTAGGTGGCCAAATACTTATTTTCCACCATAATTTGCAAATAAATTCTTTAAAAAATCAGACAATGTGATTGTCTGGATTTGTTTCCACATTGTGGGGTTATTTACTAAAGGAAAATCCACTTTGCACTGCAAGTGCACTTGAAAGTGCACTGAAAGTGCACTTGGAAGTAAAGTCGCTGTAGATCCAAGGGGGACATGCAAGGAAAATGAAAAACAGCATTTTAGCTTGCACATGATTGGATGCTAAAATCAGCAGAGCTTCCACTCATTTCAGATCTACCCCTTAGGTTTAGAGCGACTGCACTTCCAAGTGCACTTTCAGTGCACTTTCAAGTACACCTGCAGTGCAAAGTGGATTTGCCTTTCGTAAATAACCCCCTTTGTCTCTCATTGTTGAGGTATACCTAGGATGACAATTACAGGCCTCTCTCATCTTTTTAAGTGGGAGATCTTGCACAATTGGTGGCTGACTCAATACTTTTTTGCCCCACTGTACCTGTCACAAATAGTAACTAATGGGGTGGTTAAATCTTTCCGAACACTAAAGGACTGCTTCGCTCTACCCAACTATATGTTCTTCTGTTACCTCCAACATGCACTCAACACTCAATTCCAGGATTCCATACCTACTCTCGAAGTTATACTATTGGTGGACATTATCATGGGTCGGGACCTCAAAAAACCGTATCTCCCAAATATATAGTTACCTTATGTTACCCACGGCTACTGCCATTGCCTACCAGTTGAAGTCTTGCTGGGAGCCCGACCTGGGTGATGTGTCAGATGAGGATTGAGAGGAGGCACTCGCTAACTATAAATCTGTGTCCCCTAATCTCTCTGATCGCCTCACCCACCACTACATCCTCCATAGATCTGCCCCACCTCCTCTTCAGGTACCGGCCGGGGCAAAACTCTGCATGTCCTAGATGTGGAGACCCCAATGGCTCCTTCTACCACTTACTATGGTCCTGCCTGTCCATTCGGAGATTACTGGTCACAGATCATTCAGTTCCTTTATGATAGAATGGGCTCTCCACTGACCCTGTGTAAAACTTCATTCTGATTAAAAAAAAAAAACACATCATACATATGTGAAGAAATTGCCTACAAGAGCTTCTTAAATGGAGGACGTTGTTGAGTTCAATCACTCCTATGAAAAATATGGCATAATATCAATTCTAACCATTTAGAAATAGACCCCCACTTATTTTAGAACATTGTTTGGAGATTCAGCCAATTAATTTTAGAGAAGTGGTACTTGAAAAACAAAATGTGCTTTAGCAAAAACAAGTGACTCAGAAAAATTGAATCACATATCATCTGAAGCAAATAAAGCAAATCCAATGTTTCTTAGACAGGACACTTAGAAGTGGAGAACTGTCTGCTGGCTGTCTTTTGTAATCAGAAAACTTGTCTTTTTAAACTAGAGGTTGATTATCCATAATAAATACATAAAAGAGATACTAAAATTTAGATTGATTTTCAAGTAGTTTCAAACCATTTATAAATGAGAATACCCGGTGACCTTATGTGTTAGAGATATCCGGTGGTCCATTCCTATTTTTTATCTTCCTGATTCACATGGTGAGGTTATATTAGTGGATTTTGTACAGGGTTTGTAGAATAAAGGTGGGTGATGGATTGTGAGAAAACCTCAGAGCAGCAAGTACCAACTGGCCATCTTAGCTGCCTTTGTAGGATGTTTGCTGTAGCATAGTGAAGTCAACCAGAGCTCTCTGATTAAACTTTGTAAGATGCCCCTGTAAGTTTTGAAGCAGTTTCTAGGGCTGTCATATGTGGGACCAGTGCTATGAATTGTCATTAGAAAAATAGGTGACATATTGTGTAGGTTTTAAACATGGTTGGGGAAGTTCAACAGACCGAATTTGGCCTGGAACTGAGGGGAATTAAGAGGAGGGCCAGCAAGACTTGGGTGTACGGAAGAGGTGGAGATGTAAAGGGGCTTGGGTGGGTTTATTTATGAATGTAGGACGACTCTTACCTGATTGGAGGGTTGAAGGGCTCAGGGGGTGGAGAGAAGGGAGGACCATGTTAGGGGTGTTGGAGCATTGTCAGCATTGGGACCCTTGGATTTGGTGTTTTTATGCATTTTTTATTTGACTATTTTTTTTTCTTTGTTTTTGGGCTGACTTTGTAAGTAATTTTGTGTTCTTGTCATTCAGTTTCCTTGTCAAAGCAGGCAGGGGGGTCTCTGGGTCTTTGAAGGTGGTGCCTAATTACCATTTTTGGAGAATTATGGGTTGGGCCCATCTCAGGTATGGGTGTCCCCTCCCAACAATAGGTTACATTGGTGACTTTTTTCAGTGGTTGGCAGATACAGTTTGTCGTGATTATATATATGTGCTTTCAAAGACCTTAGACCTGATAGGATCAGATATTAATATGTTTGTTGACTTGTTATGCAATGGTTGTATTTTCTTGATTCTGTATTAAATTTATTTTATTGTAATAAAATAAAGGGTTGTTATGGTCATTATACTGTATATATATATATATATATATATATATATATATATATATATATACACACACCACACCACCGATCGCTGCACTGAGCGCCCTCGTAGGCATGCGCAATCGACTTAACCTGCTGGATGCCATGTGATGCACAGCGAGGATACCTTAATCACTTTGCGGCTGTGATTCTGCTATATGGTGGGTGGGAAGAGGGTTAAAGCAGGGTTAGGTTATAAAAAAATATTCCAAGCTTTGAACATCTCACGGAGCTCTGTTCAATCCATCATCTGAAAATGGAAAGAGTATGGCACAACTGCAAACCTACCAAGACATGGCAGTCCACCTAAACTGACAGGCCGGGCAAGGAGAGCATTAATCAGAGAAGCAGCCAAGAGGCCCATGGTACCTCTGGAGGAGCTGCAGAGATCCACAGCTCAGGTGGGAGAATCTGTCCACAGGACAACTATTAGTCGTGCGCTCCACAAATGTGGCCTTTATGGAAGAGTGGCAAGAAGAAAGCCATTGTTGAAAGAAAGGCATAAGAAGTCCTGTTTGCAGTTTGCGAGAATCTATGTGGGGAATACAGCAAACATGTGGAAGAAGGTACTCTGGTCAGTTGAGACCAAAATTGAACTTTTTGTCCTAAAAGCATAACGTTATGTGTGGTGGAAAACTAACACATCACCCTGAACACACCATCCCCACAGTGAAACATGGTGGTGGCAACATCATGTTGTGGGGATGATTTTCATCAGCAGGGACAGGGAAGCTGGTGAGAGTTGATGGGAAGATGGATGGAGCCAAATACAAGGCAATCTTAGAAGACAATCTGTTAGAGTTTGCAAAAGACTGAAGACTGGGGCAGAGGTTCACCTTCCAGGACAACGACCCTAAACATACTGTTAGGTACCTGGTAGTGAGCCTGACTTGTAGGACCTCTCATACAACGCTGGTTCAAGAGCCAGTGGAGTGGGGACAGTGGTCTCGTGAGCACAGTGGGGCAGGATTGCCTGCTGAGATGAAGGCTCTGATGCTGGAGCAGAGTAGAGATCCCTCCAGGGATGGCTGGACTGCAGGTAAGGTGATAGCAGGAAGCAGCAGGCTGCAGCACTGAAGATGCAGATGCAGAAGTCACTGGAGCTGGAGCTGAGGGTGCAACAGCACAGCAGCAAATGGCAGGCACAGGCAAGGTCAAACAGTCCGGGTCAGCAGGCAGCAAGACGGTTAATACAGTAGGCAGAGGCAGAGTCGGTAGGCAGGCAGAGGTCGGCAATGGTATTGGCAGATGCAGTAGCAGAATCAGGCAGGCCGGGTCGGATTGGAGAAGGAGGAATGGTCAGACAAGCCGGGTCAATAGGTAATCAATCAATCAGGTACAGGTTAAGCAGATCCACAGAGCTGAGACGAAACAGCAGCGCATTCCTGCAACAGGAGAATTTTTATGCACCTCTTGGTGCCAAAACGGCGCTAATGCGAACTCATGCGTGCCTGCGCGCGCACACACGCTCCGCGCACACACGCGCCGCGCACCCGCGCACGCCCAAGCGCCATGCTGACGCACGGCAACAGCTGGAGATTGCTGAATTGCCTGTGCAGGAGCGTGCCGGCGCATTGGCGCACGCACATGCGCCGGTCTGGTGCTGACAGATCCCTGACATTGCCCCCCTCCAAAGGGCAGCCTCCGGATGCCCACACACCTTCTTTTCTCAGGGTGGGCAGAGAAGAAAGCGCAGACTAATCGCCTGGCGTGGACATTGCTGTCTGGTTCCCATGAGTTACTTTCTGGGCCGTAACCCTTCCATTTAATGAGAAATTGATTTTGTCCTTGTCTTCTTCTACAGTCAAGAATAGCCTCAACCTCAAATTCCTCGCTTCCATCTACTAAGACGGGTTCAGGAGGTCTAGTTCCTCTATCAGGGAAGGGATCAGGTATAGCAGGTTTAAGCAGAGACACATGAAATACCGGGTGAATCTTGAGAGAGTCAGGCAAAGTCAGTTCATAAGACACTTCATTAATTTTTCTCTTAACCGGAAAAGGTCCCATAAATCTAGGTGCCAGCTTCTTAGATGGACATGCTAACTTGATATTAGTGGTAGAAAGCCATACCTGATCAGCAAGTTGTAACTTCAACTCCCCTCTTCTTCTTCGATCGAAGACTCTCTTGCCGTCCGCCTGGGCCTTGGACACCGCCTCTTGCAACAACTGGTTGTTATGGCTGAGGAAATCCACTGTATTCTGCACTGCCGGAATTGAGGATTCTGAAAGGAAATCGGGTAGAAAGGTTAAATGAAAGCCATAATTGGCGAAAAAAGGAGATTGACCGGTGGCTGAATGTTTGGCATTGTTGTATGCGAATTCTGCTAAGGGGAGCAGGGAAACCCAATCATCCTGTGTGAAGGAAGTAAAGCATCTGATATACTGTTCAAGAGTCTGATTGGTCCTCTCTGTCTGTCCATTAGTTTGAGGATGATAGGCCGAGAACAAGGCCAGTTCAATTTTTAGGATTTCACACAGGGCTCTCCAAAAATGTGAGGTGAATTTTACCCCTCTGTCCGAAACTATACTTGCAGGGACTCCATGTAGTCTGAATATGCGGGCGGTTTCAATAGCAGATGGAGTTCCCCTTAAAGGAAGGAAGTGGGCCATCTTGGTTAGACGGTCTACCACCACAAAGATGGCTGAACACCCCTCAGAACATGGAAGCTCTACTATAAAGTCCATGGAAATCATTTTCCAGGGTCTATCAGGTACAGGCAAAGGTTTTATCAGACCCCAAGCTCAATTCCTAGACGTCTTATTCTGGGTGCAGGTAGGGCAGGAGCTGACATATTTCTCACAAAAGTCCTTCAGATTGGGCCACCAGAATGTGCGTTGCACAAGTTCCAG
This sequence comes from Aquarana catesbeiana, assembly GCF_042186555.1. Taxonomy (NCBI): domain Eukaryota; kingdom Metazoa; phylum Chordata; class Amphibia; order Anura; family Ranidae; genus Aquarana; species Aquarana catesbeiana. The sequence continues at coordinate 36,963,435 of NC_133326.1, forward strand.
GGTCTTGCAGACCCCAAAATGGCCTGCCAGTGGATGATCATGAAGAAGCATCAAGACCTTGATCCGAACCTTCTCAGGGACAAAAATTTGACTCCCCTTCCATAGCAATCCATCTCTGGATGTCAGAGTAATCCCTGTAGGCCTAGATGACTCAGAGGATGCTTCTTTAATCTGGGAGAGTAGATCCGTTTGCAGGAGTAGGAAATTGTTTGCGGGCAATATGGTGTCAGGAATGGATGAGTCCTTTGGGTTGTCATGCATGCGTGATAATGCATCTGGTTTGATATTTTTTGAGCCTGGGCAGTAAGTTATATGAAAACAAAAACAGGGTAAAAACAGGGCCCAGCGGGCTTGCCGAGGCTTCAGTCGTTTAGCAGATCTCAAGTACTCTAGGTTCTTGTGGGCAGTGTATATTAATACCGGATGCACAGCTCCCTCCAACAGGTATCTCCACTCCTCCAGAGCAGTTTTAATAGCGAGGAGCTCTCGGTCGCCAACATCATAGTTCTTCTCCGCAGGAGAAAGTTTACGGGAGAAAAACCCCACAGGATGCATTAGGTCTTTGCTGCCCCTTCGTTGTGATAGTATTGCACCCACTGCTATTTCAGAAGTGTCAACATCCAAAATGAATGGTAGTGACGGTTCAGGATGGCTGAGGATTGGGGCCGAGGTAAACAGTCTTTTGAGATTCTCAAAGGCATCTTGGGCTGACTGGTTCCAGGAAAAACGGGCATTCTGTTTGGTCAACTGCGTGATGGGTGCAATTATGGCCGAGAATCCTCGGATGAATTTTCTATAAAAGTTTGCAAACCCGATAAACCGCTGAATTCCCTTCTTGTCTAGGGGTACTGGCCAGTCCAGCACAGCGGATACCTTCTGGGGATCCATTTTAATGCCTGTTGGAGAGATTATTAGTCCCAGAAATTGGATGCTTTGTTGCTCGAACTCGCATTTCTCTGCCTTTGCATAAAGTCTGTGTAAACGGAGGCGACCCAACACCCTGCGGACATGTTCTCGATACAGATCAAGAGATTCCGAGAAGATCAGGATATCATCCAGGTATGCGATCACAAACACGTCTAGAAAGTCCCTGAGAACATCGTTAATCAGATGTTGGAAGGTCGCAGGGGCGTTGCAGAGTCCGAAGGGCATAACCAAGTATTCGTAGTGCCCGAATCGGGTCCGAAAAGCTGTTTTTCATTCATGCCCGGCCCGAACACGGATCAGGTTGTAAGCCCCTCTTAGATCGAGTTTAGTAAAGATAACCGCAGTCCTTAACTTTTGGAACAGTTCAGGTATCAAGGGTAGGGGATACCGATTTTTAACCGTAATTTTGTTCAGTTCCCGGTTACCTATACACGGGCGAAGAGTCTTGTCCTTCTTGGTGACAAAAAATATTCCGGCGCCTGCTGGGGAAGTTGAGTGGCGGATGAACCCCTTAGCCAAGTTCTCATCAACATATGTTTTTAGTGCCTCTTGCTCCTTCTCCGATAAAGGGAAGATACGTCCGAATGGAATCTCGGATCCTGGCAACAACTCAATTGGGCAGTCGTAGGGGCGATGAGGCGGAAGGGAGTCTGTCCCCTTCTTACTAAGAACATTGATGAACTCATGGTAATGTTTAGGTATGGACTGGCATAGTTTCTGGTCAGTGTCAAGGCATAGCAGAGTAACTGAAGAGTCGGGGTCTCCCACCAGACAGTGTTCCTGACAGTAGCATGATACAAATTTTACTTCTCCAGAGACCCAGTTGATGTGCGGATTGTGGGCTTGAAGCCAGGGAATGCCCAAGATAATTGGATTTAGAGGAGACGTAATGGCATCAAGGGTCAGCAGTTCCTTATGTTGAGAAGAAGTAGTAGCAGGCAAGGGAAGAGTTTCCTGAATTACTTGTCCAGATCTAATGCGGGAGCCATCAGCTAAGAAAACAGAAAGTCCATGGGTTTTAGTCCGTAACAGGATGTTATGTTGGCTGGCAAAGGTCAAGTCGATAAAGCAGCTGCAAGCTCCGGAGTCAATGATGGCGTTGACTGGAATTATCGCTTCCTGGAGCTGTAACGAGAGAGGAATGGCAAGGTGGGTAGAGTTGGCAGACAAAGCAGAGAGATTGGTAGACATAGAGGATGAGCACTTACTTATCTTGACTGGGCAATTATGGACATAGTGACCAGTTCCACCGCAATAGAGGCACAGGTTAAGTTGACGACGACGTGCCCATTCTTCAGGGGACAAGGCAGGTCGCATCAGTCCTAGCTGCATGGGTTCCGAAGTGTCGGGTGTGGTGTTGACTGGATTCATACTGGGTGAAGGTAAGTAACGTGCTGCAGGAAACGGAGCCCGTGCTGTCATCCAGGCCGGGCGGGTTTGCTGGGCAGAGTGTTCGAATCGACGATCTCGAAGATGACGATCAATCTGGATTGCCAAAGAAATCAACGCTTCAAGAGTGTCTGGTATGCCAACTCGAGCAAGTTCATCTTTTAGCCCTTCAGATAGGCCCATGCGGAACTGATGATGCATCGTTCCACTGCGTGTCCGCGCTCCAGCGTCTGAAGTCAGTGACATAGTCCTCAGCCGGTCTGCAGCCTTGCTGGAGCGCGAACAGAGCTGACTCAGCTGTAGCAGTCCGCTGAGGGTCCTCATAGAACTGAGCCATGGCTTCAAAAAAGGAGGGTAACGATTGGGTTAAGGCCGAGTCCCCCTCCAGTAAACGGTGAGCCCAGGTCTGAGGTTCCCTTGTAGGAGGGAAATCACAAACCCCACTTTAGTAACTTCCAGTAAAAAGGTTCGGGGTTGTAGAGCAAAGAAGAGTTGGCAGGCATTGCGAAAGGCCCGAAACTTGGTCCGATCTCCGGAAAACCTCTCTGGGATGGGGACCCTTGGTTCAGGTGGGAGCATCACAACGGAGGGAGCAGGAGCAGGCGGTGTTGGAGCTGCGGCTGAGGAGGAAGCCATGAGACTAGGGCCAGCGAGATTCTGAACTTGTCCCTCAAGTCTGGTATAATTGTCCTGAAGGGCTTGCACTGCTTGAGTGAGGACCGCAAGGTGCGTGCAGATCTCCTTCATCGGGGAGGTATCTCCTGCAAGCTCAGTCATGGCTGTTTCATACTGTTAGGTACCTGGTAGTGAGCCTGACTTGTAGGAGAAGACCTCTCATACAACGCTGGTTCAAGAGCCACTGGAGTGGGGACAGTGGTCTCGTGAGCACAGTGGGGTAGGAGTGCCTGCTGCGATGAAGCCTCTGATGCTGGAGCAGAGTAGAGATCCCTCCAGGGATGGCTGGACTGCAGGTAAGGTGATAGCAGGCAGCAGCAGGCTGCAGCACTGAAGATGCAGATGCAGAAGTCACTGGAGCTGGAGCTGAGGGTGCAACAGCACAGCAGCAAACGGCAGGCACAGGCAAGGTCAAACAGTCCGGGTCAGCAGGCAGCAAGGCGGTTAATACAGTAGGCAGAGGCAGAGTCGGTAGGCAGGCAGAGGTCGGCAACGGTATTGGCAGATGCAGTAGCAGAATCAGGCAGGCCGGGTCGGATTGGAGAAGGAGGAAAGGTCAGACAAGCCGGGTTAATAGGTAATCAATCAATCAGGTACAGGTTAAGCAGATCCACAGAGCTGAGACGCAACAGCAGCGCATTCCTGCAACAGGAGAACTTTTATGCACCTCTTGGCGCCAAAACGGCGCTAATGCGAATGCGCGCACGCCCATGCGCACGTACGCGCCCTCGCGCGCACACACGCGCCACTCACCCGCGGCTCAACATGGCCAGCTGCCGAAAAAAAGGCCAAGCGTGTCCCACGGCCACGTGCTGATGAGGATGCATCGTGTCCACGACCAGCACTTTTGCCTCTAGACACAGAGCCTGCTTGCTCTCTTTTATTGGCTTGTGACTGTCTGCCTCTCCTTGTTGGCCTTCCAGACATACTAATGGCCTGCAGTGAGATGTAGCTGCACTAAGCTGGGATATATATATATATATATATATATATATATATATATATATACTGATACTGCAGCTAGCAAAATCAACTGCCTGTCTGTAGTATTATTAGTATGAGAACACCACCAATCTTCTACAGGTAGCTTTAGCTGAGCACTGTGCAGAGGTCGCACTACACTAACTTGTATCTTTAGCTAAATACTGTGCAGAGGTCGCAGTCCACTAACTTGTAGCTTTAGCTGAACACTGTGTAGAGGACGCACTACACTAACGTTTAAATAATGTAGCTGCCTACAGTAGTGATAGGATCAGGAAAACACCACCAACCTTCTACAGGTAGCTTTAGTTAAACACTGTACAGAGGTCACAATACACTAACGTGTAAATAATGTAGCTGTCTGTGGTAGTGATAGGATCAGGAAAACAACACCAACCTTCTAAAGGTAGCTTTAGCTGAACACTATGCAGAGGTCGCACTACACTAACATGTAAATAATGTAGCTGCCTGCGGTAGTGATAGGATCAGGAAAACAACACCAACCTTCTACAGGTAGCTTTAGCTGAACACTGTGCAGAGGTCGCACTATACTAACTTGTAGCTTTAGCTGAACACTGTGCAGAGATCGCACTACACTAACATGTAAATAATGTAGCTGCCTGCGGTAGTGATAGGATCAGGAAAACAACACCAACCTTCTACAGGTAGCTTTAGCTGAACACTGTGCAGAGGTCGCACTACACTAACGTGTAAATAATGTAGCTGCCTGCGGTAGTGATAGGATCAGGAAAACAACACCAACCTTCTACAGGTAGCTTTAGCTGAACACTGTGCAGTGGTCACACTACACTAACTTGTAGCTTTAGCTGAACACTGTGCAGAGGTCGCACTACACTAACTTGGAGCTATAGCTGAACACTGTGCAGATGTCGCACTACACTAACTTGGAGCTTTAGCTGAACACTGTGCAGAGGTCGCACTACACTAATGTGTAAATAATGTAGCTGCCTGCGGTAGTGATAGGATCAGGAAAACAACACCAACCTTCTACAGGTAGCTTTAGCTGAACACTGTGCAGAGGTCGCACTATACTAACTTGTAGCTTTAGCTGAACACTGTGCAGAGATCGCACTACACTAACATGTAAATAATGTAGCTGCCTGCGGTAGTGATAGGATCAGGAAAACAACACCAACCTTCTACAGGTAGCTTTAGCTGAACACTGTGCAGAGGTCGCACTACACTAACGTGTAAATAATGTAGCTGCCTGCGGTAGTGATAGGATCAGGAAAACAACACCAACCTTCTACAGGTAGCTTTAGCTGAACACTGTGCAGTGGTCACACTACACTAACTTGTAGCTTTAGCTGAACACTGTGCAGAGGTCGCACTACACTAACTTGGAGCTATAGCTGAACACTGTGCAGATGTCGCACTACACTAACTTGGAGCTTTAGCTGAACACTGTGCAGAGGTCGCACTACACTAATGTGTAAATAATGTAGCTGCCTGCGGTAGTGATAGGATCAGGAAAACAACACCAACCTTCTACAGGTAGCTTTAGCTGAACACTGTGCAGAGGTCGCACTACACTAACGTGTAAATAATGTAGCTGCCTGCAGTAGTGATAGTATCAGGAAAACAACACCAACCTTCTACAGGTAGCTTTAGCTGAACACTGTGCAGAGGTCACACTACACTAACGTGTAAATAATGTAGCTGCCTGCGGTAGTGATAGGATCAGGAAAACAACACCAACCTTCTACAGGTAGCTTTAGCTGAACACTGTGCAGAGGTCACACTACATTAACTTGGAGCTTTAGCTGAACTCTATGCAGAGGTCACACTACACTAACTTGTAGCTTTAGCTGAACACTGTGCAGAGGTCGCACTACACTAACTTGTAGCTTTAGCTGAACACTGCGCAGAGGTCGCACTACACTAACTTGTAGCTTTAGCTGAACACTGTGCAGAGGTCGCACTTCACTAACTTGGAGCTTTCGCTGAACACTGTGCAGAGTTTGCACTACACTAACTTGTAGCTTAAGCTGAATACTGTGCAGAGGTCGCACTACACTAACTTGTAGCTTTAGCTGAACACTGTGCAGAGGTCGCACTACACTAAGTTGTAGCTTTAGCTGAACACTGTGCAGAGGTCGCACTACACTAACTTGTAGCTTTAGCTGAACACTGTACAGAGGTCGCAGTACACTAAAAAAATAATGTAGCTGCCTGCGGTAGTGATAGGATCAGAAAAACACCACCAATCTTCTACAGGTAGCTTTAGGTGCACACTGTGCAGAGGACGCACTACACTAACTGTAAATACTGTAGCTAATAGGAATAATAGGATCAGAAGAACACCAGCAATTTTCTTCAAATACTGTAACAACACTTGCCTGCCTGTCAGTAGTAAGATAATAACAGGAACGGATCTAGCTAAACTGAATACAGTGTATATATATATATATATATATATATATATATATATATATATATATATATACAACACCTGGGATGCATATATATATATACACAATACATTGTAAGTGCAGCTAACTGACTGACTGTCCTGCCTAATCTATCTAACTTAAATCAAATGATACTGTCTCTCTGTCTCTGTCTCTCAACGCCGGAACACACTACACAGAGCCGACGTGCAGGCGGCCTTATATAGTGTGGGGCGTGTACTAAACCGCCTGAGCCATAATTGCTCAAAGGCTCTCTGTACACACAGCGCTGTGATTGGCCAAGCATGCGGGTCATAGTGCATGCTTGGCCAATCATCAGCCAGCAATGTACTGTGATGCCACAGTGAATTATGAGCTGTGATGTGCCACTCGAATTTGGCGCGAACGGCCCATATTGTTCGCAATTCGGCGAACGATCGAACAGACGATGTTTGAGTCGAACATGGGTTCGACTCGAACACTCATCCCTATACAGTAGATATGCTGATATTTGCCGACCCTTCACTTCTGGTGGAACCGTGTACATTTAAGATGTCGGCGTCGGCTTCATGCCGACACGTGCATCTTGCTGTCAGCACGGTGTGGTGTTTTGCACACCGCTGCCGAACTTCCATTCATGGATGCATCCTAATGTACATCATTCACCTCACTAGGTAAGCACTTACTAAAGACTTTTAGCTTCATTCCTTTGTCACGTATGTGCTGGTTGGGGAACTATTTATCATACATTATATTTTACACATCTGTTGGCCAAGTTATGGTTATATTATGCAATCTAAGATTTATTTTATCCTCCCTTTCAATCTTTAAGTGGCAAGCCTTACCAAGTGTAATTAACTCAAGAAAGAATAATGTTATATATACCTGTAGATGGATTAAATAAATAAATAATAAATAAATACTTGAAATTTATATATATATATATATATATATATATATATATATATATATATATATATATATATATATAATTACCTTAACAAATCCATACTAGAATGTCTACTGTACATCCTACCAAGGCATCTTTCCGTTTTATTCAAACGGATGTCAGGAATGTACTATCAATGCTGATGTCTACATTTTTATTCTTATATTATTATATTTGTATAATTTATTTTCTAGATTGTCATACTATCTCATTCTAAGCAAACACACACACGGTCCAATCTCCCCACTGACAATGCCGTTTGGATCTGGCTTCCATTGGGAATTTAGCCCCTAGGGGTGTCTTGATGAGTAGGTGCTTGTACAATGTTGCGATTTAGTGGTTCATTTTTATAGATCGGGTGAGCATATGTTGTCTATACTGTTACCATAAAAGCATAACTAAATGTTCTTCTAAACTGTTTCTAAACTAATTATATGTTTTGTATTATACTAATGGCATGTTTTATGTCTTATGTTCTATGTAACCCAGATGAAATCATTAACGCATGCAGTGCCCTGATGAAGCGTTTTGCGAAACATGTTGGCTGCCACTGCATATCTACGTATCTGATTTCATATAATAAGTTTCTAACTATGGTTACAATATGTATCTTGACTATATTGTTTTTATTTGATATTTATTCATAAATTTATACTTTTATATCAATTGTTGTTGCTGGTGCTCACCTTAATAACAGACATATTACCTCCCTTCAAAATCCCATAACCTTCTTGAGAGAGCTGTGTCTGTTTCCCTACATCTTGTGAAGAGAAATGAATTTGAGAAATGCCCTGAAAAAGGGGATGGAAGGGTGGGTATCGCGCACCAGAAAATGACAAAGACCACAGGCGAGTGGGCTGGTTAGATCCCCCCTGGGCTCCTCCCATAAATTCAGGCCACCATACTGGCCTTCTTACATATATATATTTTTTTTTCCTGGGGAGAAACGACCAACCTGGTGTAAGATGAAAAACCTAAACTCGACTGACCTGAGAAAAAGACAGAGAGGATGATGAGTAGCCGGTACGCCACTGAAGATAAATGTATAACTGGATGTCGCTATGTGTATGCGAGGCTGATTGGTTGCCCCGTGGTGTGTTTGTAATCTGATTTGTGCCCGGGATGTTTTGACGCTACTGGAAATGAGCTGACGTTGCGTGGTGGCGAAGTTCACTATGAGTGTTTTTAGGCTGCTGCCATGACATTGCATGGTCGCAAGGGCCTCAGTCTGGTTGGCTGAGACGATATTGCGTGGTTGCAAGGGTCTCGATGTGTGTGATGTTAGTTTTTGAGATGGTATTGCCTGATCGCAAGGGCCTCAGTCTGGTTTGCTGAGACGATATTGCGTGATTGCAAGGGTCCCAATGAGTATGAGGTTTGTTTGGAGATGATATTGCGTGGTTGCAAGGGTCTCTGTGAGTGTCAGGTTGTTGGGCCGAGACTGTGTGGTGGCAAAGGGGGTTTATATATTATATTTTATATATATATATATATATATATATATATATATATATATATATATATATATATATATATATATATATATATATATATATATTTTTTTTTTTTTGTGTTGGGTAGCTGAGACGATATTGCATTTTGCAAGGGTCTCAACAAGAATGACAGGCTGTTGATATGGTTTTCTGAGGATGCAGGGTCTCACGAATGGGAGTTGGCTTGGTGAGAAAATGATAGAAACACCTGGCTTGTTTAACGGTTTCACAGAACTCCTAAGCGGGTAATACAAGGCATAAGGACAACATCCGACTGATTTTTAGGTTCTGTAGGGGGACCTAACGAACGACCTGGGGGACAATGAATGGTGAGGAATAGGTACGACATAAAGAGAGTGGTAATGAATCTTTTTTTGCAACAGTGAGCCATGAGAGTGGTTCGCGGCGGACTGTGGCGGGGGTGCAACATATGGGGAAGGTGTGGTATGGTGCTGTGCACAAGGCAAGAACAAGTTGGGTGTAAAAATGAGAGAAGTGAGTATGAATCATTCGTAAGTTGCACTGCGGGATCTGAAAAAATGGTATGGGTGACGCTGTGAGTGGCTACAAATTGACATGAGAAAATATGATAACAAAAGAGTGTGGTGTGGCGCCGTGTATGACACTCACAACATGACTCAATTTTTTGGCAAGTAACGTGGGGGAAGCACCGTGTACGAATGATTCGTAAGTTCCGCGGCGGGAACTGAACACGATATGGGGGATACAACAAATGGCAACAATTGCGGACAAGATGCGAATGCAAAGTAACGACTCCTACCTGCGACAGCGAGCAAGGCTTGATCGGCAAACCATGAATGAGCAAATGCAACTTACTACTCGGGAACAACAGACTCACGAACATGAAGTGAGCTGAAGAGTCGGCCTGGTGACGTAGCGAATCGCGCACTGGAACCGACAATGAGTATGGGCGAGTGAGCTGCTAAATACCCTCCGGTTTCCTCCCATAAATTCAGGCCACCATACTGGCCTTCCTATCTATATATATTCACATGGATACCAACAGATTTCCATACCGGCATTGGACCACTGTTCTGTCCATCATATGAGCCGGGCAGGACTGTGAGTGACTGAGCGCCGGATGCACAGGAGATTGCGGATCTGTGTCATCCAGCACTGGCGCGGCTGCAGTCATCGACAAACTTCCCTTTGATGGGCTCAGCTCATTGCTTCTTCAAATCACAGTGATGCATCTTCAAGAGTGATGAAAGAGACAGAGAAACCCTTCTCTTTCCAAGATGATTACTCTGAAATATGTAAAATTGCCATTTGGCAGCAATGGAATAAAACTGCTACAGTATCAGTGAGAATGAACCCTCTGCAATATGTTGGAGACATTTTGAGAAGTGAGGACAGCATGAGGAATGGACTGAGCAGGATAGAAAACCTAATAGAGCGCTCCAATGAAAGACAGACCAAACTGACCCTCCTTAGAACACTTTGATACCAATATAATTGTAGATGTGTACTAAACAGGCTGCAATCATGGGCATATTAGAGGCTGCAGATGGGCGTAGATAAGGCTGCATTGATGGGCACTAGTGAGGCTGAAGAGTACTGACACTTATTGTGTTGTCTTATGCAACATATGGGGAAGGTGTGGTATGGTGCTGTGCACAAGGCAAGAACAAGTTGGGTGTAAAAATGAGAGAAGTGAGTATGAATCATTCGTAAGTTGCACTGCGGGATCCGAAAAAATGGTATGGGTGAGGCTGTGAGTGGCTACAAATTGACATGAGAAAATATGGTAACAAAAGAGTGTGGTGTGGCGCCGTGTATGACACTCACAACATGACTCAATTTTTTGGCAAGTAACGTGGGGGAAGCACCGTGTACGAATGATTCGTAAGTTCCGCGGCGGGAACTGAACACGATATGGGGGATACAACAAATGGCAACAATTGCGGACAAGATGCGAATGCAAAGTAACGACTCCTACCTGCGACAGCGAGCAAGGCTTGATCGGCAAACCATGAATGAGCAAATGCAACTTACTACTCGGGAACAACAGACTCACGAACATGAAGTGAGCTGAAGAGTCGGCCTGGTGACGTAGCGAATCGCGCACTGGAACCGACAATGAGTATGGGCGAGTGAGCTGCTAAATACCCTCCGGTTTCCTCCCATAAATTCAGGCCACCATACTGGCCTTCCTATCTATATATATTCACATGGATACCAACAGATTTCCATACCGGCATTGGACCACTGTTCTGTCCATCATATGAGCCGGGCAGGACTGTGAGTGACTGAGCGCCGGATGCACAGGAGATTGCGGATCTGTGTCATCCAGCACTGGCGCGGCTGCAGTCATCGACAAACTTCCCTTTGATGGGCTCAGCTCATTGCTTCTTCAAATCACAGTGATGCATCTTCAAGAGTGATGAAAGAGACAGAGAAACCCTTCTCTTTCCAAGATGATTACTCTGAAATATGTAAAATTGCCATTTGGCAGCAATGGAATAAAACTGCTACAGTATCAGTGAGAATGAACCCTCTGCAATATGTTGGAGACATTTTGAGAAGTGAGGACAGCATGAGGAATGGACTGAGCAGGATAGAAAACCTAATAGAGCGCTCCAATGAAAGACAGACCAAACTGACCCTCCTTAGAACACTTTGATACCAATATAATTGTAGATGTGTACTAAACAGGCTGCAATCATGGGCATATTAGAGGCTGCAGATGGGCGTAGATAAGGCTGCATTGATGGGCACTAGTGAGGCTGAAGAGTACTGACACTTATTTTAAAATTTAAGGTTTTTTTCTGAAACTTCCCTCTCAAAGTTAAGGTGCGTGTTATACGCCGATAAATACGGTACCTATTATCATCTGCATTTGGTGCATGTGAAGTTTCTTGGTGTGTATTAGTCAGGATACTATGTATATGTAACTAGTATAATTGTTGTATTCAGCCTGTCAACAACCATATTTTTAAAAATGGTTGACTCCGTTATACACAATGAACCTTCATCGATATTTTCCTTAACATTTGATATTTCCTGCCAGCAAACTGACTCTCTGGCCGTAGCCATTGCAAGACAATTTCCGCATTCACACCAATCTTTTTTTTCTGATTCTTGTTTGCAGTCTGTGTTCTTCAGCTGTTTCTCAGCTTGACTGTAATGAAGCCTGAGATGGTGGATTGAACGGAAAACTTGGGTCCTTAACAGCTGTTGGATACTTGGGCCACATTTTGGCTAAAATATTTTTTCTCTATAATACAATTTAAATAAAAAAATGAAATATTTATCTAGTAAAATATTAATAAGCTTTTTTAATTATAAATGATTAAAAAATAAAAATAAAAAAAATTAATAGTAAAACTAGATAAGGCTATGTATGTGATCTCATCTATTTTATACACTTGATTTGAATGACATTACTATCAGTTATAAACAATATCCTAATTATACAATTACATGACCAAGTAATTTAGATTGACATATATGCCACTTTTATTGTATATTACATTTTTCTCGTGAATCCATTTAACTTGTTATGTGTGCAAATCCAAACGCAGCTTCAATTTTTACAATAAGGATTAGATTCACATCTGTCAATCATAATTATTAATTTTATTCAACTTTATTCAGCACTTGGATGCTATGTTTCCAAGGTGAAGAATTCAACTTAACCTTGTATACATTGCCATTGTTTATCGTTTTATAGCCAAATAATTTGATCATAATAAATGGATAAGATGGGGATATGGACACGCTTTACTGAATACAGTGAAAAACAAATGATTAATAATTTAGTAGTATTTTTTTCATTTGTATTTATTATTCTATAAATTCAAATAAAAAGAAAGATCCATAATTGTAAAATTGTTATATAATTTTTAAAGTATACAGTTCAGTCCTTATAATGTATCACCATATGCAGGGTGAGGTGCACTAAACGATCTTGGCTGTGCTAGCAGTCTGGTCCCTCCCACGGACCCATATGTAGAAACGATGAGTCAGGATTGCTGCACAAGAAATGTATTTCTATAAAAAATTACAAAGACATCGAATAGATACCAGATGCAGCTGGCTGCGACGTTTCGGGCTTTCACAGATAGCGCCCTTTCTCACAATCGTATGTCTGCAACTGCTTACATAAATCACATGGTATATATACACACCAGTTCATTAATTATATTTGATTAAGCTGAAATTAATTAACCCACATTTAGTAACAGGTTTTTTAACTAATCATTTCTCCTCATTTTACATGGTTGAAACAATCAAATGTCAACAAGTACTATTGTTTCTTTGCCAAAAAAAAGGAAAAAAAGAAAAAAAAGGAAAATAGAGAAAAATCAAGAAAAAGAAAAAGACAGGTCAAGGCAGAACAATGACACAAAATCTTTTTCATAAAGAAGACATTCCTCCCGGAAAAAGCTTTCTCTTCACAGTATCTATAAAGACAACAAAATAATAATAATAATGAAATGTAACAATGAGCATGGAGTATCATCTTTTCACAATAATATCTAAATGAATAAGTACAAATCAAAATCAGTATTTAACCCTTTAGGCTGTACCGTGTCCAAGCGGTTAATCCAATAAACTTCACATTTTTTCAAAATAAGCTCTCTATCTCCTCCTCGTCTATTCATGGGTATGCCATCAATGACCATATATCTTAATTGGGATACTGTATGTTTTTGTTCTGTAAAATGTCTGGATAATGGAAATTTATCCAGTTTGTCCCGAATCGAGTACTTATGCTTTGCGATTCTATCTTTTACCTTCTGAGTTGTTTCTCCCACATAAATTAAACCACATGGGCATTTGATAATGTATATAACATAAGATGACTGACATGTAAAATAATCTTTAATGTTGATATTATAACCTTTATGTGGGTGGCAAAAACTCTTCCCCTTTATTATACTGGTACATTGGGATAGACAAGGGTAAGATCCATGGTTAGGGGGACCCAAGAATGTAGTACGAGTAATAGGTGTGCTGTATTGGTCTGATTTAACCAGTCTATCACGCAATGTTCTACCCCTACGATATGATGACAAGGGGGGGGGGGGTAAAATTCAGGAATGGTCGGATAATTTTTATTTAATATTGACCAATGTTTTCTAATTATATTATTGATTTTGTTAGAGAATGGATGGAACTGTGAGATGAAAGGCAGTCTATGAGTTACATTTTTCTCCCTGTTTTGATCCAAGTTGATACGTTCCTGCTGAACTATATCATCTGGATATCCTCTTTGACACAGTCTGTCTTCCATCTCACTTAGCCGCTTCTCTCTCTTCTTATATCTGTCTGATTTACAATCCTAGATATAGGTTTCAGTTGGCTTCTCGGTATGGATTTAAACACCCCCAGAGGGTGAAAGCTGGAATAATGTAATAACTGGTTGCGGTCCATGGACTTTCTATACAGGTCAACCATTATATGGTCGTCCTGTATACTCAGTAAAGTGTCTAAAAAGGGAACCGCTGTATCCGAAGTAAACATATTAAATTTCAAACCAGGAATTAGATTATTCAAATAAAAATCGAAAAGATACAATGAATCATGGTCGCCCGCCCATATGCCAATCATATCGTCTATAAATCTATACCATGTGATACAGTTGTCTGTATATAATTTACAATGATAAATAAACGTTTCTTCAAGCATACTCATAAAAGCATTGGCATATGGGGGGGCGACATTCAAACACATTGCTGTGCCCGTGCGTTGCAAGTAATGCACATCTTTAAAAAGGAAGAAATTATCCTCCAGTACTATAGTAAGCAACTCCAAGAGGAATGTAATTTGTCTATCATCATATAATTTAGATGAGTATAGTAATCGCTTGCAGGCTTCTAATCCTAGGGTGTGTGGGATAGCAGTATATAAATTGGCTACATCCCATGTTACTAATATAGCACCTGATGGAAGGGTCAAATCTTGTATTCTAGACAAAAAATCTTGAGTGTCCTGAATATAAGATTTGGTATTCTCTATCAGAGGGGTAAGATGTTTATCCAAATATTTAGAATGGACATGGTGGCCGAGTTAATGCTGGAAACGATTGGACAACCCGGGGGATTATTTGGGTCTTTGTGCACCTTAGGTAGCACATAAAAAATAGGTGTAATGGTATGTTCTGGGATTAGAAAGGTTTCCATGTTGGTGTCTATTATTCCTGCCTGCAGGGCCTTTTTTTACAACTTTCTGAATTTTAGTTAGAACCCGTATGGTAGGATTAGTATCCAAACGTGTATAAACATTGTTATCAGCCAGCTGTCTTTTTATTTCCCCTTCGTATTTTACTGTGTCCATAACCACTATGGAACCACCCTTATCTGCTGGTTTTACTGTGATTTCTTTCCTGGTGGATAATAAGGATAGGGCGATATGTTCCTCTCGACTCAAATTATTTTGTCTATGGTCTATCCTAGACCGATCTTCTAAAAATTGCCTTATATCCATCTCAACTTTATCAATGAACAGTTTTGCTGCTGGACTATTAGTAGGGGGCACAAATGTGCTCTTCTTTTTTAACCCCATGTTAGAAATAGACATTTTCAATGGATTTGAACTGTGCATTGACGGTTTAGACGAGTAAAAAGCCTTTAAACGTATATTTCTGTAGAATCTATACAAATCCTGTTTCAATCTAAATGTATCCATTTTTTCTTTTGGTCAAAAATTAAGCCCCTTATTCAAAACTTTCATCTCTATTTCACTAATGCCCCGTACACACGGTCGGATTTTCCGACGGAAAATGTGTGATAGGACCTTGTTGTCGGAAATTCCGACCGTGTGTAGGCTCCATCACACATTTTCCATCGGATTTTCTGACACACAAAGTTTGAGAGCAGGCTATAAAATTTTCTGACAACAAAATCCGTTGTCGGAATTTCTGATCGTGTGTACACAAATCCGACGCACAAAGTGCCACGCATGCTCAGAATAAACAAAGAGATGAAAGCTATTGGCTACTGCCCCGTTTATAGTCCGTGTTTTACGTCACCGTGTTCAGAATGATCGGATTTTCCGACAACTTTGTGTGACCGTGTGTATGCAAGACAAGTTTGAGCCAACATCCGTCGGAAAAAATCCTAGGATTTTGTTGTCGGAATGTCCGATCAATGTCCGACCGTGTGTACGGGGCATTAGAGTGAAAGAAGAAATGTTATGTACCACATTCAAGTCCTCTGTCTGTTTCGCAATCTGTTGGCAGATTTTGTTGTTACCCCGTCGGCGTTTCTTGCCTCCTCTCTGCCTGCTTTTGTATTTGGGGGACCATGAGTTAAAAAAGATCCAGTAGCATTTGTGGAGGAGCAGGTGGATGCCATTGAGGAACTGGATGTGGAAAGCTGTTGTTAACGTTTATCATTCCTGAATTTTCCACGAAAACGATTAATATCTGTCCAATTATAGACTCGGTTATTAGCATAGTCCTCTCGATCCCGGTCCATTTTGGTACGCTTCCGAATTTCTATGGCTTTTCGATGATTGGTTAGTTTTTCATCCAATTCTGATTTAGTTTTCTGAAAGTCCGATTGTCCCACCATGTCAGATAATTGTTGTTCCAATTGTGTGATTTCTTTTGCAACGGAAATTCGTTCCTTTTGTAGAAATTCAACTGTCAAAGTGATGAGGCCAAAAGAGCACTTATTGATTATTTGTGTGAATCGCTTTTTATACTCCTCATCTTGGGAAAACTCACTTCAACTCACAGTTCCATCCATTCTCTAACAAAATCAATAATATAATTAGAAAACATTGGTCAATATTAAATAAAAATGATCCGACCATTCCTGAATTTTACCACCCCCCCCTTACCATCATATCGTAGGGGTAGAACATTGCGTGATAGACTGGTTAAATCAGACCAATACAGCACACCTATTATTCGTACTACATTGTTGGGTCTCCCTAACCATGGATCTTACCCTTGTCTATCATGTACCCAATGTACCAGTATAATAAAGGGGAAGAGTTTTTGCCACCCACATAAAGGTTGTAATATCAACATTAAAGATTATTTTACATGTCAGTCATCTTATGTTATAAACATTATCAAATCCCCATGTGGTTTAATTTATGTGGGAGAAACAACTCAGAAGGTAAAAGATAGAATCGCAAGGCATAAGTACTCGATTCGGGACAAACTGGATACATTTCCATTATCCAGACATTTTACAGAACAAAAACATACAGTATCCCAATTAAGATATATGGTTATTGATGGCATACCCATGAATAGATGAAGAGGAGATAGAGAGCTTATTTTGAAAAAATGTGAAGTTTATTGGATTAACCGTTTGGACACGGTACAGCCTAAAGGGTTAAATACTGATTTTGATTTGTACTTATTCATTTAGATATTATTGTGAAAAGATGATACTCCATGCTCATTGTTACATTTCATTATTATTATTATTTTGTTGTTTTTATAGATACTGTGAAGAGAAATTTTTTTCCGTGAGGAATGTCTTCTTTATGAAAAAGCTTTTGTGTCATTGTTCTGCCTTGACCTGTCTTTTTCTTTTTCTTGATTTTTCTCTCTTTTCCTTCTTTTTCTTTTTTTCCTTTTTTTCCTTTTTTTCGGCAAAGAAACAATAGTACCTGTTGACATTTGATTGTTCCAACCATGTAAAATGAGGAGAAATGATTAGTTAAAAAACCTGTTACTAAATGTGGGTTAATTAATTCCGCTTAATCAAATATAATTAATGAACTGGTGTGTATATATACCATGTGATTTATTTAAGCAGTTGCAGTCATACGATTGTGAGAAAGGGTGCTATCTGTGAATGCCCGAAACGTCGCAGCCAGCTGCATCTGGTATCTATTCGATGTCTTTGTAATTTTTTATAGAAATAAATTTCTTGAGCAGCAATCCTGACTCATGGTTTATATATATATATATATATATATATATATATATATATATATATATATATATATACACACACACACATATATATATATATATATATATATATATATATATATATATATATATATATATATATAAAATCTTTATTTTTTTTTGTTATTAAAAGTCCTAGACTACATTTCTCATATATCTTGTTGGTTACAATTATTACTTACCGTTGTAATGTGCTTTATTAGTTCAATTTCGTGTAATCTTGATAATAGATGAAAAAAAATGAATAAAAATTTTTTAAAAATAATAAATTAAATTGCAAAATTATTTGTAGTTCAATTTATTTATTGAGGATAAGACATTATTAAAATATAATATTGATTGCATTTTATTTTTTAATATATCTTGGTCCGGCCGCACCTGGAGTATGCTGTCCAGTTCTGGGCACCAGTCCTCAGGAAGGATGTACTGGAAATGGAGCGAGTACAAAGAAGGGCAACAAAGCTAATAAAGGGTCTGGAGGATCTTAGTTATGAGGAAAGGTTGCGAGAACTGAACTTATTCTCTCTGGAGAAGAGACGCTTGAGAGGGGATATGATTTCAATTTACAAATACCGGACTGGTGACCCCACAATAGGGATAAAACTTTTTCGCAGAAGAGAGTTTAACAAGACTCGTGGCCACTCATTAAAATTAGAAGAAAAGAGGTTTAACCTTAAACTACGTAGAGGGTTCTTTACTGTAAGAGCGGCAAGGATGTGGAATTCCCTTCCACAGGCGGTGGTCTCAGCGGGGAGCATTGATAGCTTCAAGAAACTATTAGATAAGCACCTGAATGACCGCAACATACAGGGATATACAATGTAATACTGACACATAATCACACACATGGGTTGGACTTGATGGACTTGTGTCTTTTTTCAACCTCACCTACTATGTAACTATGTAACTATGTAACTATGTAACTATATACCATAAACACAAAATTGTTGTTACATACATATTTATTTTAAATGCTGCAATATATATTTTATGATGCAGAAGGTATTATGTAAGGCCTGCTAATGCATTGACAGAGCAGGATAATATTATAGCATTTTTTAAATCCAAGGTCCCTGATCCCTCCTAATGCCCTGTACACACGGTCGGACATTGATCGGACAATCCGACAACAAAATCCATGAACTTTTTCTGACGGATGTTGGCTCAAACTTGTCTTGCATACACACGGTCACACAAAGTTGACGGAAAATCCGATCGTTCTGAACGCGGTGACGTAAAACACGTACGTCGGGACTATAAACGGGGCAGTAGCCAATAGTTTTCATCTCTTAATTTATTCTGAGCATGCATGGCACTTTGTGCGTCGGATTTGTGTACACACGATCGGAATTTCCGACAACGGATTTTGTTGTTGGAAAATTTTATATCCTGCTCTCAAACTTTGTGTGTCGGAATCCTATGGAAAATGTCCGATGGAGCCTACACATGGACGGAATTTCTGACAACAAGATCCTATCACACATTTTCCATCGGAAAATCCTATCGTGTGTACAGGGCATAACACCTAAAAGGTGGCAAATGTGTCACATGAGGGGGGTAGGAAGCAAATAAGCTTTCGGATTCATTGATGGTTAGAACTGTGATTTAAAAGCAGCAATAAAATGAATCATAACCTTGATTCGTGTAAAGAATTGTGTCTTTTTTTTGGAATACTGCTCTGCGGCCCAGTCTCCGAAGGGAGGGAATCATACTCTGCTTCAGTATGTCAGAGCACATGTTGGCATTCATGGTTCCCTCAATGAACTGTAGCTCCCCAGTGCCGGCAGCACTCATGCAGCCCCAGACCATGAAACTCCGACCACCACCATGCTTGACTGTAGACAAGACACACTTGTCTTTGTACTCCTCACCTGGTTGCCACCACACACACTTGACACCATCTGTACCAAATAAGTTTATCTTGATCTCATCAGACAACAGGACATGGTTGCAGTAATTCATGCCCGTAGTTTTATTGCCTTAAGCAAACTATTTGCATGTTGTCTTGTGCATCATCTTTAGAAGAGGTCTCCTTCTGGGAAGACAGCCATGCAGACCAATTTCATGCAGTGTGCGGCGTATGGTCTGAGAACTGACAGACTGACCCCCCACCCCTTCAACCTCTCATGCAATACTGGTATTTTCACAACCTCTGGATATGACGCTGAGCTTTTGCACTCAACTCCTTTGGTTGACCATTGGGCAAGGCCTGTTCTCAGTGAAAACTGTCCTTTTAAACAGCTGTATGGTCTTTGCCACTCAAAATACATCCCTCCAGCTGTTGCGGAACTACACATGCCATGAGGCATTGTAAAACTCTCTCATTCACAAACATGACTATATATATATATATATATAACATGGGGGGTTATTTACGAAAGGCAAATCCACTTTGCACTACAAGTGCAAACTACAAGTGCAAAGTGCACTTGAAATTGCACTAAAAGTGCACTTGGAAGTGCAGTCACTGTACATACAGGGGGGACATGCAAGGATAATAAAAAACAGAATGTTAGCTTGATTGTTAGCACGTGATTGGATGATAAAATCAGCAGAGCTTCCCCTCATTTCAGATCTACCCCTCAGATTTACAGCGACTGCACTTCCAAGTGCACTTTCAGTGCAAAGTGGATTTGCCTTTCGTAAATAACCCCCATGATGTACTATGTTTGTCACTGCACCGCACAGACACAGCAAAGACTATATATATATATATATATATACATTTTTTTAATATATTGCATTAATAAACATTTAATTTTTCTTTTAAATTGATAACTATTTAACTCAAATAAAAAGGTGCGTGTATGTGTATGTCTCATTAAATTACTAATCTAAACTAATTTTAAAAACCAAATGAATATGATTAAATATTACTTATTTTACTTTATATTATAATATTTATAATAATTATTCTGGAAAAGATAACTAAAATAAATCTAATATATATATATATGTAATTAAAATAATTATACATATATAAAATGATATCCAATGGCTATCACCACACACAAATAAGGGATAAAAGATGGGCCCGGGTGCACAACAAAGGCTCTAATGAATATAAATCAAAAAAGAGAGTGGAACTCAAGAGTCTGGAAAAATGAATGCTTTCACTTTTCAAGACCCGTGAGTACCGCTCTCTTTTTTCAAATATATATCTATCTATCTATCTATCTATCTATCTATCTATCTATCTATCTATCTATCTATCTATCTATATGTATATATCTATATATATACACATATACATACAGAGAGACAGATATATATAGATCTATATATATAGATGATTATATATATATCGATAGATACAGACCAGGTGCTTGGGCACCTTTTTCTTCCACACTTTTCCTTTCCACATAACTTCCCATTAATGTGCTTTGATACAGCACTTTGGGAACATCCAACTTCTTTTGCAATTACCTTTTGAGGCTTTTCCTCCTTATGGAGGGTGTCAATGATGGTTTTCTGCACAACTGTCAGGCCAGCAGTCTTTCCCATGATTGTGATTCCTACTGAACCAGACTAAGAGACCATTTAAAAGGCTCAGGAACCCTTTGCAGGTGTTATGGCTTAATTAGCTGATTAGAGTGGGACACTTTGAGCCTAGAATATTGCACCTTTTCACAATATTCTAATTTTCTGAGATTGTGGATTTGGGGTTTGCATAAACTGTAAGCCATAATCATCACAATTATGACAAATTACGGCTTGAACTATCTTGCTTTGTATGTAATGAGTCTATCTCATATATTAGTTTCACCTTTTAAGTTGCATTAGTGAAATAAATTAACTTTTGCATGATATTCTAATTTTTCGAGTATCACCTATATATATATATATATATATATATATATATATATATATATATATATATATATGTAGATTGTTATTTATTTGGATCGGAATCAAAATTACTTGGTCCTGCTTACCACCCTACTCCAGGAGGTATGGCCAATTTTTTCCTGTATTACCTTGTTTCTGGAGCAAGCTGTGATTCGCTATGCTTCGTTTCCGTAGTAACCGGAAACGAAGAAGAGGCTTGGATATTTTACTATTAGTGCGCATGCGCGGGATTACGGAGACGAATATGTACTGTGGGCGGAAATAAATATCTATTCAGACGTGGAAGACCACAGTGGAGATGGCACCAGCTAATATGCAGAATAAACTTTTATAATAGAAAGAATATTTGCAGTAAGAACCACTTTTATAATTATTCAAAGTGACCATTTGAATCGTAATTAATATTTATTTCATAATATTGTGAAAATAGTTTTTATGTAGTAGGGTTTACTACCGCTTTAAAAAAAAACAAAAACCTGCCATTCACTAACATGTCTGAACCCGTCTTTGAATGCTCACCAAATGTCAACTCACAGTCCCCACTGCCACAATATAAGCAAAGGAGCAGGGTTCCCGGGTGACATCATTGACCATTTATGGATATGACCACATTTAGTCAATAATTTCTTGGGCATCCCAATGATGTGGTGGGGGGGATGGGGGGGGGCATGCCTATACCCCCTTTTCATGGCCACCCAGGCTGCATGCTTGGATAAGAGTCTGGTATGGATTGTGGAGGGGATCTCATACTTTTTTTCTTGTTTTTTGCATAAGGTTTCCTCCTGAAATACAAACCAGACTCAAATGGGTTGATTTACTAAAGGTAAGTTCAGTTGCCCCAGAGCTTAGTAAATGAGCAGAAGCTCTGCTGACTTCCATCATCCAATCATGTGCAAGCAAAAATGCTTTTTTTATTTATTTTCCTTGCCTGTGATTGGGTATTCTTTGCAGAGTGAAGCCTTACCTCAATTACTAAGCTCTGGAGCAACTGCACTTGCAGAGGGCAACTTGCAAAGTGCACAGTTTATTTGCCTTTAGTAAATCAACCCCAAATCGTCTGTGTCATGGTATTTATATCCATTTTCTTTTTAAACGTCTTCTATAAATCTAATTTGTAGCCACTAAAAAAAGAAATTCAATTGTCAGTGACATATTTTCGGGACGTGTATCTGAGATACTTTGTAGGTACTTTTATCCACTGAATCAGATCTTGTCCATCTATAATGTCAGGTTCTCTGTCATCATGAGCAACAGTTTTACTGATACTAAATGCGTATGAGGTTTCTACATGATGCATTTTCTAGAAATAGACAGTCGTTCCCAGAAGATGATATTTAATGCCAGGACATCCTGCAGTTAAAGTCTTCCAAGGTAAAGTTCAGAGTTTTTTTTTCAGAAGAACATAAATAATCCAGAGCCATTTCTAAACATCCGTGTTCTTTCGAAAACCTAAGTTTTCTTAAGTGATTTGTAAATGTGTAAATTAGAGCTCACACGTTGTAGTTGAAAATTACAACCTTTGCTTACAAATTCATTTCCAGACTGACTGCTCTGTCATAAAGATCTGTAGAATGAAAACTTTAATAAAACAAAATTTAAATACAATTTTCAGCCTGTTATTATGTTCAAAGTTATTTACTGTATTACATGTGAAGTTTTACTTTATTGTCTTAAAATTTCATATGAACCAATGTATCTAATTTAAATTGAATACATTAAAGAATTAAAAACCCCAACATTTCATATTCCTGATATGTGCTTGTATGGAAAAGTATCCTCTGCTCGTTGTATTATTTCCTTTGTGTGAAATCCTGGGTGATCCTGCCAATCCCTCTGTTTTTCTATTAAAACTGTCCACACTAAGCAGGAGAACACAGCGTGATCAGTTCTCTAGCTATACTTGGAACTCAGCCTGCTCTACTCCAATGATCTAACACGTCCCCCTGGTGACACGCCCCCCCCCCCACACACACACGTCTATTCAGTGGAAAGATTAGTGTGTTGCTGTTTCTCCACCCCTAGCTCTCTGAGCTCCTTATGCAGCTGAGAACAAAAGATACGTAAACACTTAAAAAAGTATTTATAATGTTTTTTTATATGTATGTATACACACATGTTTTGTCTTTCATTTATATTTTAAACTTAATGAATTGTTTTGCAAGGTGAGGGTTCACATACATGCATGTCATTTCTTTTTGGATTGTAATTGAATGCATGTGGTGTCAAGCTATAACCTAAAATAAATAACAATTGCCTAAGGATCTATTTATAAAACATTAATTGCTTGAACGTCACAAGCATGCATACGAATTGAACTAAATGTCCCGTATTTTTTGTAATAGAATAATGCCAGTGTCATCAGCGCTATCTAATGGTCAAAATGCAGCATAGCTTTATAAAATACTTCAATGGGAAAACTATATCACATTTTGGCCACTAGATGGAGCTGACAATACAGGCATATGTTTCCTACAAAAGATAAGGGACATTTTGTTTAAATTGCATGTTTTCTACATACTTACATGCAAGACATTTTTGATAAAAAGACCCCATAGTGGTAAAAATGGAATTCCAAATACCTATTTGGGTATCTCCCCATCAAACAGTCAGGTTGGAAAATCACAATCTATGCTACATTTGGTGAGATAACTATTCAGTAAATGAGCAATTGGGTAAAGAATGGATCTTCCAAGAAGTCAGATTACTCCTAGAGGTTCTAAACAGAAATCCATAGTTAGTACAAAAATAGTTAGTACAGACAAGCCTATTGAAATTTGACAATCAGTTCAATTTAATAAAATGTTTGTATTTTTAGGTCATATTTAATTAGCTTTAGAATTCACAATTCTGTAAATAAGCCATGTAATGCTAATTTCCCATTAGAATTTAAAAGATAATATACTGAGTTTTTTTTTAAATAGGACAAAGAATATAACACAGAGAGATGTATTTATAAAAATATGTTCTTTGCAATTCACCCAATGAAAGTTCACGTACATTCATTCTATGTAAATGGGGCAAAAATAAATGAATGTTATGTTATTATTCGTGTGCTGGTCGAATATTTTTCATTGATTTAAAACTGAAAGATAACGCTTTTGGCCACTAGACAGTGCTAAACAACATTCGGAGGTCTTTTTATCACTACAAATCTTGCCTTCAGGTCTCTGACACAAAATCAGATGAAGCATCATCCACAGGGGCCCCTGCAACTGGACTTTGCTGCAACATTCACCTGGAGGTATCTTTATTTATATATATTTATATATATATATATATATATATATATATATATATATATATATATATATATGTGTGTATATATATATACACACACAGTATCTCACAAAAGTGAGTACACCCCTCACATTTTTGTAAATATTTTATTCTATCTTTCCATGTGACAACACTGAAGAAATGACACTTTGCTACAATGTAAAGTAGTGAGTGTACAGCTTGTATAACAGTGTAAATTTGCTGTCCCCTCAAAATAACTCAACACACAGCCATTAATGTCTAAACTGCTGGCAACAAAAGTGAGAACACCCCTAAGTGAAAACAAATCTTCCTTTGTATTTCAGACTTATAGGCTTTTTGAATATGCCTCTGGAAATGATTAATCCTTTGACATGCTTCTCATAGTACTCCTTCTTCTTATTAGCTGCCCGCAAACTCCAGTCACATCGATCAATTAAAGAGTTAAACCTCCTTGCTGCTGCTCGTGATTGGTTTTTGATTTGGCGTCTCATCCCCCTGCTCACCAGTCTAAGCCTGATTGACCCACATACAGTACTGCTAAGGGGTCCATTCAATCTGGTGAGTCTAACCACTTAGGGGGTTGTATGAAGCACGTATCACTTGTGTTATATTTGAGCACCACAGTACTTTGGAATATCGATTACACATCAGCACTTTTAAAGAAATATCGTGTTTGGGACTGTTTTTTTGTAATCTAATTCGGACTTTCACTGGCTACATGCATGTCACTTTTTTTTCTGGATTTTGCTTTGTTTTTTACCTGCTATTATTTACAGTGCCTTGCAAAAGTATTCACCCCCTTGGCATTTTTCGTGTTTTGTTGCCTCACAACTGGGAATTAACATGGATTGTTTGAGGATTAGCATTGTTTAATTTACAGAACATGCCCACACCTTTTTTTTTTTCTTTCTTATTGTGAAGGACACAACAAATAGAACTAAATAACAGAAAAAGTCAATGTGCACAACTATTCACCCCCCCCCAAAGTCA
The DNA here is from genome assembly GCF_042186555.1 of Aquarana catesbeiana. Lineage (NCBI taxonomy): Eukaryota > Metazoa > Chordata > Amphibia > Anura > Ranidae > Aquarana > Aquarana catesbeiana. The sequence continues at coordinate 36,989,262 of NC_133326.1, forward strand.
ATACTTTGTAGAGCCACCTTTTGCGGCTATCACAGCTCCAAGTCGCTTTGGATAAGTCTCTATGAGCTTTTTTTTTTTTTTTTTTTTTTTTTTTTTTTTTTTAATTGGAGGACTGGTCCATAGGTTTTAGTGTTTCAATACTGAAAATAATTATTGTTTAATATTGTTTACCTATTAAAGTGTTGTACCTATCCCAAAGTGTCTATACTAAACAGGACTGTGGTGTAATGAGGATATGTTTATTATTTGTACTAGGGGTTGTAGGGGTTGTATTATGGCCATACCAGTTTTTAGGACGTATCGTGGTGACTAGCTCTCATTTTTTTGCATCTCGCCTCGCTGCAACCGAGCTAATTGTGCCCGTGTGTGGTGAGATATGTGGGATGCTTAGAGACTGACGACCCCATACCTCCCCTCGGTTGACCATGCTCTCTTAGGTAGTAGGGAGGTTCCAGTGCTCACGGCTCGGTAGGTACAGGGGGGGTGGGTTATCCTGTCCCACCATTGAGCCTTGAGACATACAGGGACCACCCAATTAGGGTCTCAGAGAGAGACCCTCTCCTGGATTGGATGGGGGCATTGCTGGAGATAAGGGTGCCGGTATAGGGCCCTGAAATTATACAGTGCTCCCTATGATTGGCGCCCCCAGACGCGCAGATCCCTGGTGTTTAGCTATGGATAAGAAGATCCAGCATTTGTTAGACCCAGGAGAGAAGTTCTCTACTATTTGAGAATTGACTTCTTCTTAATCCCACATGCCCAGTTGCATGCGGTTTGCGAAACTTCCATTGGTTTGATCACATGGTCTGACCATGCTCCCATACTAATGACATATGCCCTGTCGCAGGTCACCTCACAGGCGACACGCATCTGGAAATTGAATGAAAGTCTCTTACAGGTCCCGGAAGTAGTATCAGAATCTATTAAAGAGCTACCTCTATATTTCCACGAACCGAACTCATGATAGTAGCCCAGGCATGGTATGGGAGGCCCACAAGACAGTTATACGAGGTATTTTTATCAAACATGGTTCCAGACTTAAAAGAGACAAGGAACGACAACTAAAACTGCTCCTGACCAAACTCCAGGCTACGGAGTCTAAACATAAACATGTACCCTCTCCTGCAATAGAACGGGAACTAGCTGGAATTCAGGTACAAATTAATGACCTCCTACAATATAGGGTCAAGGTGGCACTGCAGAAATGCAGGAAAATCAGTTACGCATACGGTGATAAGTGTGGGAAAACATTAGCCAGGTCTATTAAGGAAGAAAAACTCCAATCATACATACCACATATTATGTCGTCGAATGCCCAGAAGATAGCCTTGCCCTTGGAGATCTCGGAGGTTTTCCGAGATTACTATACGTCCCTCTATAACATACCACATGCTACAAACTCCCAATCGCTGATGGATGAGTACGTGCAAGCAGCTCAGATGCCCACTATCACACCTGAAATCAAAGCGGAACTTGATAAGTCGATAAGTTTAGAGGAATTGACACAAGCGGTGAACTCTACAAAACCAGGAAAGGCCCCCGGTCCGGATGGCCTTACCCTGCAGTACTACAGAACCCTGCTTCCTACCCTAGGACCCTACATGGTAGATCTGTTTAACGAGTTGGGCACCGACGAGGCCCTTCCTAGAGATAAGTTAAAAGCACATATATCTGTTATTCCAAAGGAAGGCAAGGACCTGACCTCATGTGGCAGTTATCGGCCAATTTCTCTTCTGAATGTTGACCTTAAACTGTTCACTAAAATTTTGGCGTGTATCAACCTACCTACCAGACCTGGTGCATTTGGACCAAGTAGGCTTTGTCCCCACTAGGGAAGCGAGGGATAACACAACCAAAGTCTTAAACTTGCTACACGTAGCCAGAACTTCCCTCTCACCCTGCGTTTTTCCTAGCACGGACGCTGAGAAAGCGTTCGACCGGGTGAACTGGCAATATGTGTTCACGGTCCTCCGACACCTGGGCCTAGGGGATACCATTATTCAATGGATTACTACAATCTATTCACAACCTACGGCTCAAGTTAAAGCAAATGGGCCCCTTTCTGATCCCTTCCCTATACAGAATGGCACCAGACAGGGATGTCCGTTTTCCCCCCTTGTTATTTGTCCTGTCTCTAGAACCATTCTTAAATAGAATTTGTCTGAACCCGGACATTCAAGGCATAAGTGTTGGAGGCGACCAGTACAAAATATCGGTCTATGCGGAAGATTTGCTCTTTTCTTTGATAAACTAAAATTTACTAAGCGAGTTTGAGATCTATGGATCCCTCTCCAACTTGAAAATTAATTTACACAATTCATAAGCCATGGGGATAGGGATACCTCTTCCCGTGTTGTCCACACTTAAATCTAGTTTCAAATTTAAATGGACGATGACGGCTTTGCAGTATTTATGTACTTGTATTCCTACGGATATGTCACGCATATTTGAACTTAACTTTTCACCGCTGCTGTCCAAAATTTGCAGGCTTTTGGAGACTTGGAATAGGGGCCTGTATTCATGGTTCGGCAGAATTAACTTACTGAAAATGTGTATCTTACCGAAATTTCTTTACTTACTTCAAGCCTTACCAATTAAGATCCCTATATCTTACTTAGAGCCCTTTCACACCGGGCCACCCATAGCGTCGGCGGTAAAACGCTGCTATTTTTAGCGGCGTTTTACCGTCGGATTAGCTGTGCATTTCGGCTGCTAGAGGGGCGCTTTTACCCCCCGCTAGCAGCTGAGAAAGGGTTAAAACCACCCGCAATACGCCGCAATAGCGGCGTTTTGCCAGCGGTATCCCAGCGCTGCCCCATTGATTTCAATGGGGAGCAGCAGTGGAGGAGCGGTAAACACACCGCTCCTTCACTGCTCCAAAGAAGTTACTGGCAGGACTTTTTTTCCCGTCCTGCCAGCGCAGCTGCAGTTGTTTGAGGGCGGATTGCAGGCGCTATTTTTAACGCTATAGCGCCTGCAAAACGCCCTCGGTGTGAAAGGGGTCTTAAACAAATTAACTCGCTTTTCATCAAGTTTGTGTGGGCGTATAAGAAGCCACGACTCTCTTTTCACTTAATGACTTTACCTATGGAACACGGCGGCCTAGCTCTTCCGGATATCCAAGTATACTATCAGGCAATCCACATGGGTAGAATTATTGATTGGTGCTGTCATAGCCGATCTAAACTATGGGCCCAGATTGAACAGGCCCAAATACGCATTCCACTCTCAAGGGCCTTGTGGTGCTATGCTCACCTCCAATCATTATTGAAAAGCCACCCCTTAATGGGGACGACGCTTTGTATAGGTTCTGTAGCTATTAAACGACATTCCCTCTCTTCCTTGGACTCCCCGTTGTTCACCATTCTGGGGAACCCACAATTTCCACCAGGCCTTTGCCCTCACACGTTCGGTAATCTACGACGGTCGGGCATAACCCAAACATCCCACTTCCTAATGAATGGCAGATGGCCCTCGATTGAGGAATTAATGATGGAGGAGGACCCCTTTAAATTGACCTTTTGGCCAGCACTTCAGTTATGACACTTTCTGAATATCATACCTAATCCCCGGAACTTCGCTCGTTCTCTGACGATGTTTGAAGAATATTGCTCTGACAAAGGCAATATAACACAGGTTCTATACAGAATATACTCCATGCTGAACTGTCCGACAGCCCCACCTCATCTGCCGTTCTTGGATAAGTGGGAACAGGACCTACAATGAAAATTTACACCGGTTCAAACTCAGAATATACTTAGCCTCGCTCTGAAGTCCTCAGTTTGTACGAAAATTCAAGAATCTAATTACAAATTACTAACGAGATGGTACCTTACCCCCCACCTCTTACACCAATACTATCCTGACACTACTGATCGATGCTGGAGATGTCAGGGAGACAGAGGTACGTTACTCCGCATATATTGGTCATGTCCTAAACTGACTCACTTCCGGACGACAGTCCGGGAAGTGACTCAAAAATTTACAGAATATAAGATTCCTGGTGATCCTGCATTTTTTTTACTGCATGTTTTTAAAACCTCTGCCAAATGTTATCAAAAATCAATCTTAAGGCACCTCCTCAATGCTGCAAAGTCCTGCATCCCACCTTATTGGAAAAAACAATCACCGCCAACGGCAGCTGATTGGTTGCTTAAGGTGGCAGACATTAGTAAAATGGAGGGCTTGCTAGCGGCTGAGCAACATCAACAGCACAAATATTCTATGACTTGGAGTGTCTGGAAACAGTTCATCCTGTCTGCGGAGGGGGTGGCCCTCCTTGGACAGGAGAGCCTTACATGAATATTACCTCCTATATGCCTTGGCTATCCGGAACCAAATGGAAAATAGGAAAAAGGGAACGAGTGATGTCAGGTGTGCTACTTGAATTCTTTTTATACACCTCTTTTAGAAGATAACAAGAGGCGGCGCTGGTCGGGGATTGGCTTTATAAACGACTTTGCTGATCTGTGCCGCCATATACTAAATGAATGAGGTTATATCTTAGCTGTAACTTGTATGTTATATTTTCTTTCTCTTGTATTGACTTGATCTCACCCGCTGTGGGTGTTAATAAAGATTATATTTGGAAAAAAGTCTCTATGAGCTTGCCACATCTTACCACTGGGATTTTTGCCCATTCCTCCTTGCAAAACTGCTCCAGCTCCTTCAAGTTGGATAGTTTGCGTTTGTGAACAGCAATCTTAAAGTCTGACCACAGATTTTCTATTGGATTGAGGTCTGGGCTTTGACTAGGCCATTCCAACACATTTACACGTTCCCCTTGAACCACTCAAGTGTTGCTTTAGCAGTGTGTTTGGGGTCATTGTCCTGCTGGAAGGTGAACCTCCGTCCTAGCCTCAAATCACACGCAGAGTGGTACAGGTTTTGCTCAAGAATATCCCTGTATTTAGCACCATCCATCTTTCCCACAACTCTGACCAGTTTCCCAGTCCTGACTGCTGAAAAACATCCCCACAGCATGATGCTGCCACCACCATGTTTCACTGTGGGGATGGTGTCCTTTGGGTGATGTGATGTGTTGGGTTTGAGACAGACGTTTTCCTTGATGGCCAAAATGTTCAATTATAGTCTCATCAGACCAGAGCACCCTCCTCCATACATTTTGGGAGTCTCCCACATGTCTTTTCGCAACCTCAAAACGTGCCATTTTTCTTTTTTGCTTTCTTCTGGCCACTCTGCCATAAAGCCCAACTCTATGGAGCGTACGGCTTATTGTCGTCCTATATACAGATATTCTGTTTTGTACAGATTCTCTGCTGTGGAACTCTGCAGCTCCTCCAGGGTTACCTTAGGTCTCTGTGCTGCCTCTCTGATTAATGCCCTCCTTGCCCGTTCTGTGAGTTTTGGTGTGCGGCCGTCTCTTGGCAGGTTTGCTTTTGTGCCACGTTCTTTCCATTTGGTTATGATAGATTTGATGGTTCTCCTAGGGATCATCAAAGATTTGGATATTTTTTTATAACCTAACCCTGACTTGTACTTCTCAACAATATTGTCCTTTACTTGTTTGGAGAGTTCCTTGGTCTTCATGGCAGTGTTTGGTTAGTGGTGCCTATTGCTTAGGTGCTGAAGCCTCTGGGGCCTTTCAAAAAGGTGTGTATATGTAATGACAGATCATGTGACACTTAGATTGCACATGGGTGGACATCATTTGACCAATTATGTGACTTCTGAAGCTAATTGGTTGCACCAGAGCTTTTATTGGGCTTCATAACAAAGGGGGTGAATACATACGCACATGCCAATTATCAGTTTTTTATTTCTGCAAAATAGTTTTATGTATATATTTTTCTAATTTTACTTCACCAACTTAGACTATTGTGTTCTGATCCATCACATATAATTTAGATTAAAAAAAAAACATTGAACTAAAGGCTGTAATGTAACAAAATAGGTAAACAGCCAAGGGGGGTGAATACTTTTGCAAGGCATTGTACTTTGCCCATTTATGCACAGCACTTGCATATATAATTGATTGGCACAATTTTTTCACCATCAGTTGATTTTTTATAAGAACACTATATGGACAACATCTGCGCAATGCGCTTTAACATGTATTATATTGTTTGATTTATATAAGAACACATTTGCACATTGCACTTTTTTTTATATATCGTTTATTGAATGCACTATATATACCTCAAGGGACACTTTGTACTTAGTGCTGCACTTATTTTGATTTTAGCAAATTTACACTGTTATATAAGTTGTACACTCACTACTTTACATTGTAGCGAAGTGTCATTTCTTCAGTGTTGTCACATGAAAATATATAATAAAATATATACATAAATGTGAGGGGTGTTCTCACCCCTTATATATATATATATATGCACAGCAAAGACTGTAGTGCATATAAACCAAAAGAGAAAAAGAGAGAGCGGCACTCACGGGTCTTGAAAGGTGAAGGCACGATAGCAGTCCTATTTCGACGCTTCAATGAAGCACAAACTCTGGAGGAAGACGAGCTTGTGCCTCGCCGAAACTTTGTAATAAAACCGTTATCATGCGTGCACCTTTCAAGACCAGTGAGTGCCACTCTCTCTTTTGGTTTATATATATAAATTCACAATTCTACCAGGACTCCTGCCATGCCTTTGTTAATAATATCTGTTTGTACATTGGATGTATGTACTGGTAATAAACTTTGCTTATGTGAAGCTTCCACCTAGCAAAGGCTCTGGTTTTCTCATTTATCTACAGGTTTGGCACAATATCCTGTTCGGGGAGGGCCATTTCTCATAACCCCCTCTCCAAAAAGAAGGGCTACATAAATTTTTAGTGTACTCTAAATAACAACTCTTATGCCCCGTACACACGATCGGATTTTCCGACAACAAATGTTGGATGTGAGCTTGTTGGCAAAAAGTCTGACCATGTGTATGCTCCAACGAACATTTGTTGTCGGACTTTCCACCAACAAATGTTGGCTAGCAGGTTCTCAAATTTTCAGTCAACTTTGTTGTCGGAATTTCCGATCGTGTGTACACAAGTCCGTCGCACAAAATTTCACGCATGCTCGGAATCAAGCAGAAGGAGCCGCACTGGCTATTGAACTTCCTTTTTCTCGCCTCGTCGTACGTCTTGTACGTTCGTAACTGTTGGCCAACATTTGTGTGACTGCGTGTATGCAAGACAAGTTGGAGCCAACAACCTTCGAACAAAAATCTACGGTTTTGTTGTCAAGTCCGATCGTGTGTATGGGGAATAATGCCACGTACAGACGATCGGACATTCCGACAACAAAACCATGGATTTTTTTCTGAAGGGTGTTGGCTCAAACTTGTCTTGCATACACATGGTCACACAAATGTTGTTGGAAATTCCGAACATCAAGAATGCAGTGACGTACAAAATGCCAAGGGGGGGTGAATACTTTTGGAATGCACTCTAATTTAAAACAGGTCATATGTTAAACAACCCATACTCCATGAGTCACTCATACAAACAAGTACAGATCGATTTCTGAGTTTAACCCTTTGGGGTACTTAGTATCCAAAGAGTGGATTCACTGTACTTCTTTCCTTCTCAAAATTAACTCATGATTGGCACCTCTCCTACTGTGATTTACTCTGTCTATAACCATGAATTTCAGTTGAGAAATCATATTGGCCCTTTTCAACAAAATGCCTAGCTAGTGAAAGTTGAGTAAGTTTGTCTCATAGAGTATTTGTGCCGGGCAATGCGGTCCTTTACTTTTTGGGTTGTCTCACCAACATAGAGGAGCCCGCAAGGACATTTAATCAAATAGATCACATACGAAGACTGACATGTGTAATATCCTTTAATTTCAATCTTATGAACTCTATGTGGTTGAGACAAAAATTTACCCCTAGTCATTGGAAGGAACCATTGTTTTTACGTCCCATAAATGTTACAGGAGGGGTGGGGGTATGGTATTGATCAGTCCTCACTAGTCTGTCTTGCAATGTTCTACCCCATCTATAAGACGGAAGAGGGGGTATGTTAAATTCAGAAATATTAGGATAATTTTCACCCAATATGGAGCAGTGTTTCCTGATAATACTAAATATCCTGAAGGAGAAGAGATGAAATTGAGCCACAAATGGAATCCTGCTTTGTTTAATAATTTTGGGTTTGATGTCTAATGAAATCATCGCCCGTTCTTTATGTATGTAACCCCTTTGTGTGAGTCTATTTTCCATTTGATTAAGTCACTGATAGCGTCTCTCTGGATCATTTACAATCCAATTTATCTGAGTAAGTTGGCTTTTGGGGATAGAGTTAAATACACCTGGAGGGTGAAAACTGTATATGCACTATTACTTTTTAGTCCATTTTATTCTTTTGGTTTATTTAACATTTTTATACTAGCACCCTTTGCTCCTGAGGAAGCAAAATATGTGAAACATGTTGAGCCTCTTGTAAAGGGGTAGTGGAACCTTTTACTATTTTTATCAGTTGTACCTCTAATCTGTAATTAGATTTGTCGGGTGATTTTAACTGGGCCACCAACCTTAATGATTTAGGGTGAAAAATGCTACTATGTTTTTAAATGTTCTTTTAGTGCATTAATAATTTTATTGTTCTTTGGTTGTGCCTATAAAGTTCATGAACTGTGGTTTATTTTGTTGGTCATATGTCTAGATTATCTTGGGACTTGGCACGGTTGTAATATTGGTGTTAACGAGTGTCCACACTACTACCCAGTGAATCCTCGTTTATCTATTTTCAGTCTAATGAGCACTTCGGATGCGTTGCATAGGTGTTCAACACTTCTCAAAATGCATCTGGCAACGCTTCTCAAACACCCTGTAAGATATTTTTTTTTTTACATTTTTTTAATACCTAAATGGGAAATTATCACTTTGGATGCTTTGCAACTGCACATTAAACAAGCTGTAAATGCCATAGACACATTTACAGTGCATTTGCTGCAAGCTTGCGGTGTGTTTTTAAAAGACGAGAATGGAGGCAGTTGCAAAGCATCAATGCCAGTCATACTCTACAGGTAGCTTTATTTTTCTTTGTGTCTACCTCCACCCACTCCCTGTTTTAACAGTTTTGAGTGGCGTTGATAGGTGGTCAGGAAGTGGTAAAAACATGACCCAACCATCTATTTTAAATGCTTGTGTGATAGGGCCCTTAAACAAGTGCTAATAACAGACACTGAGGGAATTTGAATAGGAAAGTTTCTGCCATTCTGGTTTTTCATATGTCCACAATATTGGTTATTTTAGTGGACCATTGTATTTAAGTAAATGTAAATTACAGAAACGTGATGAATTATAAATCAGTAACTTCAATAGGAATACAAATCCTTTATGGAATATATTTAACGCACTTGGTAAGTTGCTAAATCTCCAAACCACTTTTCTCTTGAAGTCTGATGAATCCTTGTCAATCTTTATAGAATGCTCTATGTTGGGATCTTTGCAGATTGACACACTGTTCTCGCAGAGAAAAGAAAAATGTTCAGTATCTGCCACATTAGCTATTTTTTTCAAAGTCACTCATGACAGTCACTGACAATTTGCTACCAATTTACTTATTGACAGGTGCACTGTCACCGGGTAAATATATAATACCATCCCCAGTTCATAATATTGTCTTTCAGTAAATGTATTTTAAAACGGTAATATTTACCTGTCTCTCTGATTCTAGTTTGGAATATATCTTCGAGTGCCAGTAATACTAAGACAAAACTTATTTGTAGCCTTACTACCTAGGTAGGAAATTATTGTTTAGTACAGACCCCCTTAACAGGCCCTGCAGAATTGTCCCAGTTTCTATTCTCAAGTAGGGATGAGCCGAACACCCCCCTGTTCGGTTCGCACCAAAACTTGCGAACAGGCAAAAAATTTGTTCGAACACGCGAACACCGTTAAAGTCTATGGGACACGAACATGAATAATCAAAAGTGCTAATTTTAAAGGCTTATATGCAAGTTATTGTCATAAAAAGTGTTTGGGGACCCGGGTCATGCCCCAGGGGACATGGATCAATGCAAAAAAAAAATTTAAAAACGTCTGTTTTTTCGGGAGCAGTGATTTTAATAATACTTAAAGTGAAACAATAAAAGTGTAATATTCCTTTAAATTTCATACCTGGGGGGTGTCTATAGTATGCCTGTAAAGGGGCGCATGGTGTTTAGAACAGTCTGACAGCAAAATGACATTTCAAAGGAAAAAAAACACAAACAGACCTTTCCAAATTAAATTTACTCTTCACAATCCCAGAAATAGAGAAATTGGCTAGAAGTATGCCCCTAACAAACCACTGGGACCTGATGGTTACTCATCTGAATACTACCAACTATTCAACACTGAGCTATCTCCATATTTAAAGTGGGTCTTTGATGCCGCAATGTCCAGAGCCTCCTTTCCGCCGGAAATGCTGATGGCCACAATAGTTACCCCACCTAAACCAGGTATAGAGCCAAATACTCCTCAAAATTTCAGACCAATCTCTCTTTTAAATGTTGATGTCAAATTGTACGCCAAATTACTTGCTAACAGACTCTAAGATTTAATACCGGAACTTATCAATCATGATCAAGTAGGTTTTGTGTATGGTCACCAGGCGACGGATGCAACTAGGAGAATGGTGAACCTCATCCACTTGGCCAAAAAATCGAGAAGGCCTTCTCTGTTTCTTACATTGGATGCAGAGAAGGCCTTTGATAGAGTGCCCTGGGGGTACTTATCCAAGGTCCTAGAGAAGTTTGGTCTGACAGGCCCTATCCGAAAGGCTATATTAGCACTATACACCTCTCCATTGGCATTCGTTTTCACTAAAGGCATGTTCTCCAAAAAATTATCGCATAACAAACGGGACCAGGCAGGACTGCCCCCTTTCCCCACTGATATTTGCCCTGGTCATGGAGCCTCTGGCGGAAAGGATTAGATCGCACCCACTGATTCATGGCATCCTTTCCCAGGGCAAACAACAAAAAATTTCACTTTTTGCAGATTATGTCATATTGACACTTTCCAACCCATGTTTCTCTCCCTGCAGCCCACGATACACTCCTCTTATTCAGTAAAGTGGCCTACTACAAGGTCAACGCCACCAAATCGAGCATTTTGATTGTAGCAATCAACAAAGCCACCAAAACATCCCTACAACAAACTCTACCATACCCATGGTCCGCAGACTCCATAACTTATCTGGGTATTCACTTAACTTCCCCACTTTTCAATCTATACAAGGCCAACTACATTCCTCTAGTCTCTTCAATACAAAAAGGAAATATCCAGAATTCAAAAACACTACATTTCCTGGAGTGGCCATCTAGCGGCGTACAAGATGTTATTACTACCAAAAATTGCCTACTACTTTAGGGCACTCCCGATTCCCCTACCCACATCCTTCTTCACGTCAATGTAAGGACAACTGTCTGGCTTTATATGGGCGGGAAACAGAGCTAGATGCTCCCCTTCCCTACAGAGGAAACACAAAGCGGTGGGTGGTATGGGTCTACCAGTGTTAAAAGACTATTACATGGCAGCGATACTGGACCCCACCTCCCTATCCAACAACATCCCCATCCTAGACTCCCTCAAATGGTTAATACCTGTCAGGAAATGTTCCATCCGCTGGTAATATTTGTTATTTGGCCTGCAGTACTGAGGTCCACCAGCAGGTGTCTCCTGGCAGTTTGGAACTGTCAGGAGAGTTTTTCCCTGCTGATGTTATGTCATCTTTGGGCCGCAGTACTGGCGTCCACCAGCGGATGGATCCTGGCAGTGTGGAGCGGACAGTACCTCCTACAATCAGGTGTCACTTGAGGCCAATCACAGGCTTATAAATACCCGGCAAGCACTCACATGTTTGCCTTGGTTTCTTCATTGCCCCCTGACCTGCTAGCTTGTGATGTGATCCTGATTCTGAACCTGTTCCTGTGTCCTGAACCTGATCCTGTCTCCCTGTCCAGATCCCTATCCTGTCCCACCTGTTACCTTGCATCCCTGCCCGCAGTCTGACCCATCCATCCTCTCCCTGTCCTGTGTTCCATACCCCATCTGCTGATCTCCCTGTGTATGACCTTGGCCTGGCTTACGTTTATGTCTCTGGAACATCCCCTGTCCATCTGCTGATCTGCTGTGTATGACTCTGGCCTGGCTATTGTTTATGATCCAGGTATTTCCCATTTATTGTACTTATCTGTCTGTTGTTATTTGTGGGTCTCTGTCTGTGGTTGGTTACTGCACTGTGTCATATTGGAGTTGATTGTACTATATTACTCACTTACTTTAATAAATTATTATATTTTCACTTATATACGTTTTGGTGTCCTCTGTCGCAGATCACACGGTTCTGGTCACACCTGTTCATGACAGTAAACCAAGGCCATCTCTGACCAGAAGTGACTGCGCAGAGGAACCATTGTAGTGCTGTTACTGCTACTAAAATGCAATCAGACAGTTGTTCTCCTTGCCTCACTGGTGTTGGAGGATAACAATTAATGTCGTCTGGTATTGAAAGAGTGGGCCAGGGATCAGCTCCTGGAGTGTATCCGTTTGGCCCATTCTCTGGTTGATCAGGGTAGATTACTGTTTGAAAACGTCCAGTCCCTGATACAGGTGTGTGCTGAGCTAGCCTTATCTAGCAGTCCTAAAGGAAGTGACGATTTTTCTCCCCCCTTCAGTAGTGATCAGGTGAATTCTCTGGTATGGCTGTTGGAGGATGATGCTGTATACTTTCTGGAGCATTATTCAGCTTGTCCTAAACAGGTGCTAGTGGATTGTATAGATTCGGTGCAGTCCCTGGTTAGACAGGCAATATGTGAACCCACGTTTGTTCAACCTGTACTACAGGCATGGTCAGACTTATTATTTCCAGCCTCAGTCAGCTCTTCACAACCCAGACCTGCTATTAGACACCTACCTGCCCAGGAGTCTTTTTCCCCTTCACCCATGGCAACCTCAGTTTCAGCCCAATATTCCCTGCTTCCCACCAAATATCAATACCCTGTCTCTACCCACTGCACTTATCCTGCCTTTAACCCACCTGCCTCTTCTCTGCTACCTACAACTTCCCCACAAGAACTTCCTCTGGCCACTGTTCCCTCTTCCTTGCCATATTCCAGACCTTCTCTTCAATATGCCTCACCTCCTACCTACAGTCCTGCAGTCACCTACAGATCTCCAGCAGTTAAGCCAAAGAAGAAACGGAAGTTCTTTCCAACCCAAACGATCCTGCCAGTAACTGAACCTGCCTCCACACCAACCAGCCTGCTCCAGTCTGCTTGCATGCTAGCTGAACCTGATAACCCATCTGATTCTGCCAAATCTCTGCCTGCTATCCAGCCATTGTCTCAGCCTGATGTGCCACTGTCTGCTGCCCAGCCTGATGTGCCACCTTCTGCCAAGCCTGATGTGCCACCGTCTGCTGCCCAGTCTGATGTGCCACCTTCTGCCCAGCCTGATGTGCCACCGTCTGCTGCCCAGCCTGATGTGCCACCGTCTGCTGCCCAGCCTGATATGCCACCGTCTGCTGCCCAGCCTGATGTGCCACCGTCTGCTGCCCAGCCTGATGTGCCACATTCTGCCAAGCCTGATGTGCCGTCTGCTGCCCAGCCTGATGTGCCACCGTCTGCTGCCCAGCCTGATTTGCCACCATCTGCTGCCCAGCCTGATGTGCCACCGTCTGCTGCCCAGCCTGATGTGCCACCGTCTGCTGCCCAGCCTGATGTGCCACCGTCTGCCCAGCCTGATGTGCCACCTTCTGCCCAGCCTGATGTGCCACCGTCTGCTGCCCAGCCTGATGTGCCACCATCTGCTGCCCAGCCTGATGTGCCACATTGTGCTGCCTAGCCTGATGTGCCACCATCTGCTGCCCAGCCTGATGTGCCACCGTCTGCTGCCCAGCCTGATGTGCCACCTTCTGCTGCCCAGCCTGATGTGCCACCGTCTGCTACCCAGCCTGATGTGCCACCTTCTGCCAAGCCTGATGTGCCGCCTTCTGCCAAGCCTGATGTGCCACCTTCTTCTGCCCAGCCTGATGTTCCACTGTCTGCTGCCCAGCCTGATGTGCCACCTTCTGCCCAGCCTGATGTGCCACCGTCTGCTGCCCAGCCTGATGTGCCACCGCCTGCTGCCCAGCCTGATGTGCCACCATCTGCTGCCCAGCCTGATATGCCACCTTCTGCCCAGCCTGATGTGCCGCCTTCTGCCAAGCCTGATGTGCCATCTGCTGCCCAGCCTGATGTGCCACCATCTGCTGCCCGAGCCTGATGTGCCACTGTCTGCTGCCCAGCCTGATGTGCCACTGTCTGCTGCCCAGCCTGATGTGCCACCTTCTGCCCAGCCTGATGTGCCACCGTCTGCTGCCCAGCCTGATGTGCCACCGTCTGCTGCCCAGCCTGATGTGCCACCGTCTGCTGCCCAGCCTGAGGTGCTCTTGTCCGCTGCCCAGCCTGAGGTGCTCCTGTCCGCTGCCCAGCCTGAGGTGCCAGTGTCTGCTACTCAGCCTGTTGTACCAATGCCTGTGCCCGCTGTCCAATTTGAGGTCCCAGTGCCTGCTGCTCAGCCTGACATCCCAGTGTCCATGTTCCAGTCTGACGCTCCAGTGACTACTGCCCAGTCTGATGTACCTGTTGTTCAGCCTGTTGTGCCAGTACCTGCTGTTCTGCCTGTTGTGCCAGCACCTGTACTTGCTGCCCAGTCTGAAATTCCAGTACCGGCTGCCCGGTTTGAAGTTACAGTACCTGCTATCCAGTCTAATGCACCCATTGTTCAGCCTGTTCTGCCACCACCTGTTGTTCTGCCTGATGTGCCAGCGCCTGTGTCTGCTGCCCAGTCTGAAGGTCCAGTACCTGCTGCCTGGTCTGATGTCTCGGTACCCGTTGTCCAGTCCGATGAGCCTGCTGCCCAGCTCAAGCACCAGGAGCCTGCTGCCCAGCTCGAGGACCCGGAGCCCGCTGTCTGACTGATGTGCCCACTGTCTGCCCTGAGGTGCCTGATGCCCAGCCTGAAGTGCCTGTTGCCCAGCCTGATATACCCCCATCTGTTGTTCTGCTTGATGCCATAGACTATGGACAATTACAACCAGTTGGAGCGTCCGGAGGCCGCTCCTTTTGAGGGGGGGTACTGTCAGGAAATGTTCCATCCGCTGGTAATATCTGTTATTTGCCATGCAGTACTGAGGTCCACCAGCAGATGTTTCCTGGCAGTTTGGAACTTTCAGGAGAGCTTTTCCCTGCTGATGTTATGTCATCTTTGGGCCGCAGTGCTGGCGTCCACCAGCGGATGGATCCTGGCAGTATAGAGCAGACAGTACCTCCTACAATCAGGTGTCACTTGAGGCCAATCACAGGCCTATAAATACCCGGCAAGCACTCACATGTTTGCCTTGGTTTCTTCATTGCCCCCTGACCTGCTAGCTTGTGGTCTGATCCTGATTCTGAACCTGTTCCTGTGCCCTGAACCTGATCCTGTCTCCATGTCCAGATCCCTATCCTGTCCCCCCTGTTACCTTGCATCCCTGCCCGCAGTCTGACCTATCCATCCTCTCCCTGTCCTGTGTTCCATACCCCATCTGCTGATCTCCCTGTGTATGATCTTGGCCTGGCTTACGTTTATGTCTCTGGAACATCCCCTGTCCATCTGCTGATCTGCTGTGTATGACCCTGGTCTGGCTATTGTTTATGATCCTGGTATTTCCCATTTATTGTACTTATCTGTCTGTTGTTATTTGTGGGTCTCTGTCTGTGGTTGGTTATTGCACTGTGTCATATTGGAGTTGGTTGTACTATATTACTCACTTACTTTAATAAATTATTATATTTTCACTTATATACGTTTTGGTGTCCTCTGTCGCAGATCACATGGTTCTGGTCACACCTGTTCATGACAATACCAAATATATCCCTGAATCAATGGCTGAGAAACAGTGTTGATCACCTAAAAGATCTCACACTCAACGAGAAGCTGATACCTTTCTCAGACATTCAAGCTAAGTACCGCATTCCATCCTCAGAGATCTTTACGTATACCCAGATCTCCTCATTCTATCAGCAATTGAATCATGCCCACACGCCAATCCATTCAAAAGTGTGGAAATACCTGCATTCCAAAAACCCAAAGGCAAAAGATATATCTTTGATATACGATCTACTCAACTCTAAATCCGCTTTTGTCAAAACCACTCCCCTAATTAAATGGGAAAAAGAATTAGGTAAGGTTTTCTCAGATAAACAATGGCCATCAGTGATCAAAAGCAATTGCCAGTTTTCGCATTGCTCGAACTATGAGGAACTAGCACAAAAATTCCTTCTAAGTTGGCATCTCACTCCATACATAATTGCGAAATTCTCCGAATCCAACTCAAACCTATGCTGGAGAGGCTGTGGGCACATAGGTACATTGAAACACATGGTATGGGCATGTCATCACCTTCGCAGTTTCTGGTCCGAAACATTCAAATTAATTTCAAAAGTTACTTGAGTCTTCATGCGCCCCAACATTGAACAAGCTATATAGAGTATTGATATGTCGAAATACCCGTTGTCAGCTAGATCAATAGCAATGCATATACTCTTTGCTGCATGATCTGCAGTAATGAGTAAATGGAAATCTAACGAGATCCCGACCATGAGAGAACTAACCACAAAGGTCAATATTATTGCTGAATATGAAAAGTTACTGGCATATAGAGATGGTTTTCACTCTAGATATGAATCTAACTGGTCCATGTGGAATACCTTAAATTGTACACAGTAAATGACTTGACCACCGTCCCTCCTTTCTTTATCTCCTTGTATTAATGTTACCCGAGGTATATCACTCTGTTTATGCACTCTGTTTTGAAACCTAATGACACTGATACTGAATTCAAGAAAATTTTTAAGGAATATGTTGTAGTATACCCTTATGACCCCAGCTCTTAAGTTCCCTATACCTGTACATCTTTGATCACCCCTTTCTCCTCTTCTTTTGTATGAGAATAGAGTGACTTGATAAAAATATGGTTACTGATAAACCTGCATACCTTGTTAAAAGAAACTGTAAGTACTGTTGTATATGGCAATTCTAATCTCTAAAGTTGTCTATTCTCTGTACTATGTTAAAATTTAATAAAAATCATTTGAATTAAAAAACAAAGCCATTTAAGCCTTCCTCTTATAGAACTGGCTAGGACCGGCGAATCCGGTTAGGTTGAAGCCTTATTTTTGTTTCCCTTAAATGGACTACCTATTATTATACATGATCAACATGAAATCTTATTGTATGGAACCCTTGGAAGCAGATTTTGCTTTGGGTGTTTCTCCGTGATTACTGTACTGTACACAAAGACTAAAAAATAAGTTGTTCTTTCTATTTTTACTGTAGGCTTTGATTCAGTTCTGCTTCAATTTAATATTTAATTTAGAAGGCCAAACAGCACTATCCAGACAGTGGGTCAGGGGCCCTGCAGCTTCATAGGACAATTATTGGACAATGAAAACTCCTCCTACAAGTGGTAGTAAACTTAGTTTTTTGACTTGTACCTACAGGAAAGCCTATAATAAGACTTACTTGTAGGTACAGTGAATATCTCCTATACTTGCACTGTTTAGGAGATATTTACACTGCATGCAGTCGATTACATCACAGGTGCATGTGCTCTGAGGGTTCGGCATACCATGCCAGACCTTCAGAGCTAGGGCCGTAAACGAGGGCTCCCACGCGCAAACGTGGGAGTGACGTCATCGCGGCCCAGGCCACTCATGTAGCCGGAGGCCGTGAACCCGGAAGGAAGACTGGGTGAAGATGGAAGCCATGTCAGCGGTAAAACAGCGCACCACTGGAGGGCTTCCTTTTAAGGTAAGTCTTGCATAATGTGATCCATGTTTACTATGCTACAAAGTGTAGCATGGCTATTCTGGCTGTACTCTAGGTAACATTCTCTCAACCATCTCATTCTGTACACTGAGCCGTTGGTGACATATTCCAAGCTGCCCCACTCTGTGCTAATGAGCCTCAGGTGGCATATTAACTACTTCAATACCATAGGACGTCTATGGACATCTTTAGGTTGAAGTGATTATACCAGGATCATGTATGCACCTGCAGGAATTACTACACAGAGAGAGAGAGGAACTGACATTGTTCCTCCTTCTCTGTGACCCCAGAAACCAGAAGCAACAAGGTTTTTGTCACTTCTAGTTCTGCCTATTGGTTCACCTGGCTGTTAGCGGCCAGGAAAGCAGACGATCAGACCGATCTGTATTTTATCAGCTGCATTGGAGGCCAGAGGAGAGATTTGGGGTCTAATAGACTCCATATCTCTTTATAAAAAAGACATGTCACAGCTCATGCTGTTACATGGGATGTTGTTCATCCCATGTGATAGCAATAAAGATAATATTAACCACTTGAGCTGTGGATGGTTTACACACCTTCATGACCAGGCCATTTTTTGTGATAAAGCACGGCATTGATTTAACTGACAATTGCGTGGTCGTGTGATGCTGTACACAAATAAAATTGATGTCCTTTTAACACACAAATAGAGCGAGTTTGGGGTGGAGGAACTTGACTGGCCTGCACAGAGTCCTGACTTCAATCTGATAGAACATCTTTGGGATGAATTAGAGCTGAGACTGCGAGCCAGGCCTTCTCGTCCAACATCAGTGCCTGACCTTGCAAATGCGCTTCTGGAAGAATGGTTAAACATTTCCATAGACACACTCCTAAACCTTGTGGCCAGCCTTCCCAGTATAGTTGAAGCTGTTATAGCTGCAAAGGGTGGGCCAACTCGATATTGAACCCTCTGGACTAAGACTGGAATGCCATTAAAGTATAGTATATATATATATATATATATATATATATATATATATATATATATATATTTTTTTTTTTTTTGTGAGAGGGTTAGCTCGGAAGCAGGTGTGTAGGACCCCCTGGATGATTTCACTACACAAAATGAGGCATAAACAGCATTGCAGGTGAAAAAACAAAGGTGCAATTTATTTACACTATATACAAGGTAAAAATAGCAACAAAACTAAAAGAAACATGAAAATAAACCCTTGCCAACTTGGCAGCTTATTACACATACAGGTTCCCTGACTATAAACTAGGTGCAGCCTTGTGCTGCCCCCAACACCTATCTCTCTGTTTAAGAGGCTTGTCACACAGGCTTTGTCTCTCTGCACAGGACATAAGATTTGTCTCAGAACACACGCAGCTATCAAACATATATGCTTTATTTTTGTTATTAATGCATTATGATGAGATGCCTGTTAAAAAAAAAAAAAAATAATAATTCTGTTTTTGGAACTCCGCTTTAAGCTGGGCTCATTACCTCACCACTGCAGGACTCTTAGCACTTCCCCCTAATGGAACAAATGTGTATAGAGCCCGAATCTAGGACACACATACCTGCCATCCTGGATGCAACCAGGCGATTTTACCTGCCTGTTGTCACAATATAATATATATATATATATATATATATATATATATATATATATATATATATATATATACACAGTGCCCCTTTAAATTTTCCACATTTTGTCATGTTACGTTCAAAAACGTAAATGTATTTTATTGGGATTTATTGTATAAATTGATTTAATGTATAAATTGGGATTTATTGGGATAGACCAACACAAAGTGCTACATAATTGTGAAGTGGAAGGAAAATGATAAATAAAATGTTTATACAAATAAGTATCTAAAAAGTGTGGCATGTATTTGTATTCAGCCCCCTTTACTCTGATACCATTAACTAAAATCAAGTGCCTTCAGAAGTCACCTAATTAGTAAATAGAGTCCACCTGTGTGTAATTTAATCTTAGTAGAAATACAACTGCTCTGTGAAGCCCTCAGAGGTTTGTTAGAGAACCTTAGTGAACAAACAGCATCATGAATACCAAGGAACACACCAGACAGGTCAAGGATAAAGTTGTGGAGAAGTTTAAAGCAGGGTTTGCTTATAAAATAATATCCCAAGCTTTGAACATCTCATGGAGCACTGTTCAATCCATCATCCGAAAATGGAAAGAGTATGGCACAACTGCAAACCTACTAAGACATGGCCGTCCACCTAAAATGACAGGTCGGGCAAGGAGAGCATTAATCAGAGAAGCAGCCAAGAGGCCCATGGTAAATCTGGAGAAGCTGCAGAGATCCACAGCTCAGGTGAGAGAATCTGTCCACAGGACAACTATTAGTCGTGCTCTCCACAAATCTGGCCTTAATGGAAGAGTGGCAAGAAGAAAGCCATTGTTGAAAGAAAGCCATAAGGAGTCCCGTTTGCGCTTTGCGAGAAGCCATGTGGGGGACACAACAAACATGTGGAAGAAGGTGCTCTGGTCAGATGGGACCAAAATTTAACTTATTGTCCTAAAGGCAAAATGGTATATGTGGCGGAAAACTAACACTGCACATCACACTGAACAAACCATCCCCACCGTGAAACATGGTGGTGGTAGCATCACATTGAGGGGATGCTTTTCTTCAGCAGGGACAGGGAAGCTGGTCAGAGTTGATGGGAAGATGGATGGAGCCAAATACAGGGCAACCTTAGACGAAAATCTGTTAGAGTCTGAGAAAGACTTGGGACTGGGGCGGAGGTTCATCTTCCAGCAGGACTACAGCCCTAAACATACAGCCAGAGCCACAATGGAATGTTTTAGATCAAACCATATTCCGGTGTTAGACTGGCCCAGTCAAAGTCCAGACCTACATCCAATTGAGAATCTGTGGCAAGACTTGAAAATTGCTGTTCACAGATTCTCTCCATCCAATCTGAGAGAGCTAAAGCTATTTTGCAAAGAAGAATGGACAAAAATGTCCCTCTCTAGGATGTGCAAAGCTGGTAGACATCCCCAACTGTAATTGCAGTGAAAGTGGTTCTACAAAGTATTGACTCAGGGGGGCTGAATACAAATGCACCCCACACTTTTCACATATTTATTTGTAAAAAAAAAATTGAAAACCATTTATCATTTTCCTTCCACGTCACAATTATGTGCTACTTTGTGTCGGTCTATCACAGAAAATCCTAATAAAAGCCATTTACGTTTTTGACAAACTGTGGAAAAGGGGTATGAATACTTTTTCAATGTGAGTACACCCCTCACATTTTTGTAAATATTTTATTATCTTTTCATGTGACAACACTGAATAAATGACACTTTGCTACAATGTAAAGTAGTGAGTGTACAGCTTGTATAACAGTGTAAATTTGCTGCCCCCTCAAAATAACTCAACACACAGTCCATTAATGTCTAAACTGCTGGCAACAAAAGTGAGTACACCCCTAAATGAAAATGTCCAAATTGCGCCCAATTAGCCATTTTCCCTCTCCAGCATCATGTGACTCGTTAGTGTTACAAGGTTAGTTAGTGTTACAAGGTCTCAGGTGCGAATGGGGAGCAGGTGTGTTAAATTTGGTGTTTTCACTCTCACTCTCTCATACCGGTCACTGGAAGTTCAACATGGCACCTCATGGCAAAGAACTCCCTGAGGATCTGAAAAAAAGAATTTCTGCTATCCATAAAGATGGCATAGGCTATAAGAAGATTACCAAGACCCTGAAACTGAGCTGCACCTTTATGGCCAAGACCATACAGTGGTTTAACAGAACAGGCCTCGCCATGGTCGACCAAAAGGAGTTGAGTGCACGTGCTCAGCGTCATATCTAGAGATTGTCTTTGGGACATATGAGTGCTGCCAGCATTGCTGCAGAGGTTGAAGGGGTGGGGGGGGGTCAGCCTGTCAGTGCTCAGATCCTACGCCTCACATTGTATCAAAATGGTCTGCATGGCTGTCGTCCCAGAAGGAACCCTATTCTAAAGATGATGCACAAGAAAGCCCGCAAACAGTTTTCTGACAAGCAGACTAAGGACATGGATTACTGGAACCATATCCTGTGGTCTGATAAGACCAAGATAAACATATTTGATTGAGATGGTGTCAAGCGTGTGTGGTGGCAACCAGGTGAGGAGTACAAAGACAAGTGTATCTTGCCTACAGTTAAGCATGGTGGTGAGAGTGTCATGGTCTGGGGCTGCATGAGTGCTGCCGGGACTGAGGAGCTACAGTTCATTGAGGAAACCATGAATGTCACCATGTCATGCGATATAATGAAGCAGAGCATGACCCCTTCCTTTTGGAAACTGGGCTGCAGGGCAGTATTCCAACATGATAACGACCCCAAACACACCTTCAAGAGGACCACTGCCTTGCTCCATGACGACATCACAGAGCTGGTGGACGTTGGAGACCTTACGCTCCTCCACCTTCCATTTGAAGATGCCCCACAGATGCTCAATAGGGTTTAGGTCTGGAGACATGCTTGGCCAGTCCATCGCCTTTACCCTCAGCTTCTTTAGCAATGCAATTGTCATCTTGAAGGTGTGTTTGGGGTAATTATCATGTTGAAATACTGCCCTGCGGCCCAGTCTCCAAAGGGAGGGGATCATGCTTTCCTTCAGTATGTCACAGTACATGTTGGCATTCATGGTTTCCTCAATGAACTGTAGCTCCCCAGTGCCAGCAGCACTCATGCACCCCAAGACCATAATACTTCCTCCACCATGCTTGACTGTAGGCAAGACACACTTGTCTTTGTAATCCTCACCTGGTTGCCGCCACACACGCTTGACACCATCTGAACCAAATAAGTTTATCTTGGTCTCATCAGACCACAGGACATGGTTCCAGTAATCCATGTCCTTAGTCTGCTTGTCTTCAGAAAACTGTTTGTGGGCTTTCTTGTGCATCATCTTTAGAAGAGGCTTCCCTCTGGGATGACAGCCATGCAGAGTATGGTCTGAGCACTGACAGGCTGTCTCCCCACCCCTTCAACCTCTGTAGCAATGCTGGTAGCACACTGAGCATGTGCACTCAACTTCTTTGGTCGACCATGTTGAGGCCTGTTCTGAGTGGAACCCATCCTGTTAAACTGCTGTATGGTCTTTGCCACCGCACTGCAGCTCAGTTTCAGGGTCTTGGCAATCTTCTTATAACCTAGGCCATCTTTATGTAAAGCAACAATTCTTGTTTTCAGATACTCAGAGAGTTCTTTGCCTTGAGGTGCCATGTTGAACTTCCAGTGACCAGTATGAGAGAGTGAGAGCGATAACACCAAATTTAACACACCTGCTCCCCATTCACATCTGAGACCTTGTAACACTAACGAGTCACATGGGGCCCAATTTGGACATTTTCACTTAGGGATGTACTCACTTTTGTTTACAGTGGTTTAGACATTAATGGCTGTGTGTTGAGTTATTTTGAGGGGACAGCAAATTTACACTGTTATACAAGCTGTACACTCACTACTTTACATTGTAGCAAAGTGTCATTTCTTCAGTGTTGTCACATGAAAAGATAGAATAAAACATTTACAAAAATGTGAGGGGTGTATTTACTTTTGTGAGACACTGCATATATATATATATATATATATACGTATGTAATATATTATATATAAATTACACATTACAAGTTAAACTTATAACTGCTTTTAATTTAAGCAACTTTTATAGGATACTCATCATAAGTATATTTCTTTCATGTTGATGTTGTAAAAAAATCTTCATAAATTATTTTCATTTAGCTATAGATAGCAATGCATTTGACTGTAACTAAAATAAATGCTTAACCTAAAATAAATAAATAAAAAATTACTAAAAATAAATCTCCTTGATCTTTATGTCTCACGTTGTCAATAGACTCCTGGCAAGCTGTGCTTGTAAGTGCATTGGGCAAGGACTTTTATCATAATTGACTGGGACTTATGAGTAAGCCAGACCCTTGATAATATCTTTAATCCATGAAGGATGATTGGTGAAAATGTGTTTTAACATTCATAGTAGCTTTTCTGCAAATAGATTTACTGTCTAATATGAAGACAGTTTTAAGTGATAAACGCACTCAATAATAGATTGATAATGAAATATTGATTAACGTACCACAACTATCACTGGTTTAACGCTCTTCATGGAGAAAGAGTATTTTAAGATGCGTATTTATGCACTGACCTGATTAGTTCTCTTTACATCAGAACAATTGCATTAAGATTCCACCTATACCAAACTTGCATAATTTTTAAGCATATTAATACAGTTTTTTAATCCATGGAATATCCCTCAGTAATTGATTACTGTAAAGAAAAAATGGTTTCAATAAAAGGAGTCCATAAAAGAAAGATGACATGAAGAACACAATGGGGGTAATTTATGAAAAGCAAATCCACTTTGCACTGCAAGTGCACTTGAAAGTGCAGTCGCTCTAAATCTAAGGGGTAGATCTGAAATGAGGGGAAGCTCTGCTGATTTTATCATCCAATCATGTGCAAGCTAAAATGCTGTTTTTTATTTTCCTTGCATGTCACCCTTGGATCTAAAGTGATTGATTGATTGACCCTGTTTTTCTTGAACCTTGAACTCTTTGCTCCTCTCATGAACTTCCTAATTTAAGCCATGTCTCCCCACTTCCTAGTTGACAGATTATTGTGCTCTCTCCAGCCAATAGCTCGCTTTTGTTTCTCCTGTTGCTGTCCGTATCTCTGCTACCACTCGTTGCCAACTTTTAGCTGGTTTCCCAGCTACACTTCTGCTTGATCCCAACCTGAAACCACTCATCACTAACCATTGACTTGTGTACTGACTACGCTTCTGCTTATCCATACCTGCTATATCTGGTACTGGACCTCACCTTGCTCATCTCCTGGTGGGGCAATCCTGAGGACTGCAACCTGGTACTAACAAGCAGCAAAACCCATTTCCACCTTCAGGAGCTCTGGTGAGCACCGGTTAGTACTTAGACACTACACCTTGGGTGAGCCATGCCATCCATCAGCGTGACCGGCTTCTGTACTTTTCAAGCTGATAGATGGGTGCCTCTCTACTGCTATAGATACAGGCCTCTGAGCCTGACTCCCTACCATGACACCTCCATGTTTGACAGTGGGGGGGTAGTATTCTTTCGGTCATAGGTGCAGGTGCATTTTGCGTCTTTCAATACACGCTTTTGATTCATTGAAGTCTATGGAACCAAAAACCAGAAAAAAGTCCCTGGCCCTTTCCATAAAATGCACAGATGTGAACTACATCCATAGGAAACCATGTTAAATGGACTGTAGTGTGTTTCTGCAAAACTGAAAAAGCACTAAAAAATGCATAGGTGTGAACCAGGCCTAAGAGAGTGCTCCTAATCTCAGCTCATTACCTGTATAAGACACCTGGGAGCCAGAAATCTTGCTGATTGATAAGGGATCAAATACTTATTTCACCCATTAAAATGCAAATCAATGTATAACTTTTTTAAAATGCGTTTTTCTGGATATTTTTGTTGCAATTATCTCTCTCTTACTGTTAAAATAAACCTACCTCTAAAATTATAGACTGATCATTTCTTTGTCAGTGGGCAAAGGTACAAAATCAGCAGGGAATCAAATACTTTTTTCCCTCACTGTATATATGCAATACAACGGCAAAAACATCAATCAAAGTGACTGGCTACCATCATTCTGAGCATCCAAAGACAAGAAGTACTCCCTAAGAGAAATGTGCCTGGGAAAATTATTTTCACGTAAATGGGTCTAAAGCATTTGTAATGAGGCTATTTTTTTAATGAAGAGCCATATTACTTACTGACATGGACATTTACTGTATTGTTCATTTAAGCACAAGAGACTCCATTTTGTGTGCACTGTTGAAATGTGTTCTGTAACCTTCACCTAACACACAGACACATCTTCTGCTAGAAGCTCTCTCTGTCTCTACTCCCCCCTCCCCGCTCAAGGTTTTACTTTTGCAATTGTTCTATTCGCTAGCTTTTAATAACATATTTCTATTTGTTAGTTTTTAATAACATCTCACACCACCCCTTTCTTATCTATGTATAAAATAACATGTAATAATACATTTTGGCACTGAACAGACATTTTAAACACAGTGATTTCATCCTGTGAATCTGTCGCAAGACAAGTGGGGCTATAGCAAAGAAACAGTGGGAAAATACTACATACATAAAGTAACAAAGCTGTCCTGTGCATATAATATATCTGCTAGAATGATGCCTCCCCAGCACTCTGACTCCACTACACCCCAGATATCCCCCCAGCACTCTGACCCCTCTACACCCCAGATATCCCCCCAGCACTCTGACCCCTCTACACCCCAGATATCCCCCCAGCACTCTGACCCCTCTACACCCCAGATATCCTCCCTAAGACTTTGACCCCTCTACGCCCCAGATATCCTCCAGCACTCTGACCCCTCTACACCCCAGATATCCCCCCAGCACTCTGACCCCTCTACACCCCAGATATCCCCCAGCACTCTGACCCCTCTACACCCCAGATATCCCCCAGCACTCTGACCCCTCTACACCCCAGATATCCCCCCAACACTCTGACTTCTCTGCACCCCAGATATCCCCCCAGCACTCTGACCCCTCTACACCCCAGATATCCCCCCAGCACTCTGACCCTTCTACACCCCAGATATCCTCCCCAGGACTTTGACCCCTCTACGCCCCAGATATCCCCCCAGCACTCTGACCCCTCTACACCCCAGATATCCCCCCAGGACTCTGACCCCTCTACACCCCAGATATTCCCCCAGCACTTGCAAGATCAATTACTGTAAAGGAGGTGCTGGAGACAGGTATTCCACTTAGTAAAGTGCAGGGGTTGGGCATGATTGGGGTATCTGCCTCAATTATATTGTTAATGGCTCTCAAATCATGCACCATGCAGTATGTCACCTGCCTACCCTTCTTGTCTGGCTTCTTTGCAATTGGGAACAGGGGGTGTATTGGCTTGGGACTTAACCTCCCTGGCTGTATTCCCGAGTCTGGCTCGGGGTGGAATTTCAGAACCAAAAGCGGTAACCCAGAGCCAGACTTGGGATCACATCGCAGGATTCAGGAAGAGCTTACTTACCTTGTCCCCTGGATCCTGCGATGTCTCCCTGCAGTGTGAGTGGCTCATCCTCCACTCGATTCATCACGGAGCTGAGCTCCGTTCCCTGCGAGCGTTGTGACGCACGGGGATGGAGAACAGTGCCAAATTCAAAAAGTGAAACACACACAATACATACAGTACACTGTAATCTTACAGATTACATTACTGTATGAAATAATTTCACATCCCTTTTGTCCCTGGTGGTTTCTCCAGTGCCCTGCATGAAGTTTTATATTATAAAAACTGTTCTTTCTGCCTGGAAACTGGAGATTGTCCATAGCAACCAAAACCGTCCCTTTACATCAAAAGAGGTTTTAGACCAGCTAGAAAACAGCGATAATAAATTAGAAACACATGCAGAATTGAGCGATAGTGATTTGTGGGGAGATCCATCATCAAACACTGAAAAGTAATGACAGTGACAATTCTGCAACTGAGCAAATTTCAGTGTTTTTGATTTGATTACATTATTGAATATTTTTTATTATTATTATATTATTATTTGTGATAATTATTTATAGTTATTTATTATATTATAATTTATGATTTTGTGTTTCAAACTTTATCATACCCGGGATGTCTACTAGACTCTGGTTTGGACAGATTTAAGTGAGTTGATCCTAAGAATTACAGGCCTACAATATAAAACGCCAAATTTCCATGCAAAATAATGCTAGCGCTTTCAGCATCAAAAATATGAAATAATCATACAACTCGTGCTGCTTTCAGTTGAGTGATTTGATCCTTTATCCCCTCAGTCTAAGCAATACTCAGTGGGTACTGTTTAATCTATGGGAGATGGGCTCCTGGTTTAATTTTTATCATGACTGGGGTGCAATTCAGCAGACCTACATCATATTTACTGGTGGCCCATAAATCAGGATCACTTTCAATTCTGGTGGAAATGACTAGGTGGAGTCTTGGATAAAAAATACTCCACAGGCAGAATTTAAAACTTCTCCTGACAGACTACCGACCACTTGGACTCCTGCAGGAGTGTAGTCTATGTTTGCTAAAATTTGGTTCAGAATGTCAGCTCCCAAAAGATTGGTAGGAACTGTGTCTGAAACTAACACTTTAGTGACAATTTCTGTTTGCTGTCCTAGCCTGAGTTTAAGTAGCGTTGACTCAATCAAATCAGTAGAGGCCCCCGGTTAGGACAATACCAGAAATAACATTTGTAGATATTAATCCTGGAGGTAAGTCCTCTATATTAAAAACACTTCGGCTTGCACCAGTATCTATTGCACAGGTTAATTCTGTTTCTCCTCCAGTATAGGGGAGTTCTTGTAAAAATACTTTTACTCTGGCCTTGGGACCATTGTCTCCCCTATTTAACATGATTGATACTGGCATGCCATTTTCCTATGCCTAATCCACTGCTTTTGGTAGAGAACTGGGATCAGCATGAGGTGCCTCTAAGCTCCTTTCCAGTCTACGGTCAGGAAGATGGCAGGATTTGGCTATGTGTCCTTCTCCATTACAATTGTAGCAAATAATTGGTCCCTGATTGCCATGATTTCTGAAATTGCCTTTGACTCTTCCTCTTCCTCTCTGCTTCCCCATTACATAACCTTGGGTTTGCTGTCTTTTTGGTTAATCCTGTTTTCTATGCATAATAGGATAGGCAGGACGTCTTGAATAGACATATTGCCTGCCTCAGGCCTTGCTGTGAACAGCTTTTCTTTCAACTGGGGTATTACATCAAGAAACCTTTGTTTCACCAGTTGTGTAGATGGACTTGCAGTTTCTCCCTCCTTCTCTTCCTCTATTTTGATGCCTGCTTCCTCAGCCATATCGCTTAACCGCCTCCAATAAGCCCCTGCTGCTTCCTCTTTCCCTTGCTTAGCATTCATAAATTCAGCATGTCTGGTTTGTCCATATATTTGGGGCAATTTTTCCTTCAATTTCTCACAAATCTCCCGTCCACTAACCATCTTATCTAGATTTTTGATGTCTACACCACATTCTTTAAGTATATAGCCAGACATGTTGCTTCCCACTGCTTTAATAAGAAGCTGATGAATATCAGTAACAGAAGCCTCATATGCTTCTTGTGCAGCATTAAGTTTGTTTGCAAGCCCAATTGGATCCTTTCTAGCATCTTCCAATCCCTCTAATATGGCTCTCAGTTCTTGGGGACTTAAAGGTACATGCCATTTAATTTGAGACTTACTGTCAACAGCATTACCTTCAAAAACTAATTGGGTTTTGGCAGGATAAACTGCAACAGATTGCTCTGTGACGGGGCAGAAGGGGTGGCATCTCCCTTCCTTCTCTCATCATCTTGCTGCCACAATTTGGAAATTATGGTTTGCTCTGGAAGTTTAGACTCTATCTTTCTTTCTCTGGCCAAATCCTTAAGTTCAGAGAGATCTAGTTTTGCATATGTGCCTTTTGATTATGCCAATCATCTGTTTCTAGGATACGAGCCAAATCCCTCTTTGTAGGTTGATATATGGCTGTTAAATCTCTGCTCTCTACTATATTGCATAGCTCATCTTTTGTGTGTCCCATGTAATCTAATTCTTGTGCTTTGTGGGTGGACCCTTTAAAGCCAAACTGGCAGCCGCATAAGGTGGGGGGTCCTCCTCTGCAGAGTCTTTTGGCCAAACATAGTAAATTTGGACAGTACTTTTATTAAACATCACTGTCAAGCCAGTTTAATTTGCTACTTTAGCTTTTGTCTTCCATGTGCAAGCTATTTTCCACATTCCTTCTCTGTACAGTAGTGGGCCATAATCATGCAGAAAAGTTTGCCATACTTGTATATCAAAAGTACCTTCAGATTTTAAAGGTTTAGCTGTTCCCTTTGTCCATTCTACCCATTTATCTAGGGGCTCAGTATAGGTGGAGCCGTACCTTCGGTTCATATATTCTCTAGTGCTCATCTTGCGCTGGGCATTTTCTGAAGGCCTCTCACCCTTCATTCCCTTATTTAATTTAATGCCAATAATGACTGGCCAGTCTTCTCTACTTGTGCCTATACCCTCTTGCCTCTAAAACAAATAGTACATCAAATCTGCAGATTTACAAGAATAGTCTAAACTTATATACGTGGATAGAAGGGGTTTATGACAATAGACAAAACACTCATTAAGAGACCCTCCTCGTCTCTTCTCTTCTCTGTGGATTTTATCTGACCCTGCCATGCGCCTCTGACCCAGGTCGCCCACAAAGAGTCAACGCAGGGAACAGCAGAGGATTCTCCCTATCCACACACAGTCCACCCGTGAAGGGGGACACATACACACACGCACACACACGTTACCCAACCAGAAAGGTCCGAGAGTGGTCTGGTTTCCTTGAGAACCGACAGATAGGATACATAGGAAAGGCAGAAATGTAGCAAGCTTAAGGACAGCTTACCTAGCCGGCATTTGAGGTCTGCGTTCCCGATGATCCCGATCAAAGCACGGTTCCTTCTGGAGACTCTGCTGAACTCCTGGCTGGCACGCCAACTGTTCTGGAATTATTTCTGATTGGGACTCTAAAAACAGAAGTTAATACTGCAGCTGCAGGAACAGATTCACAGGACGCAATCACTGTGTTTAAAATGTCCGTTCAGTGCCAAAATGTATTATTACATGTTATTTTATATATAGATAAGAAAGGGGTGGTGTGAGATGTTATTAAAAACTAACAAATAGAAATATGTTATTAAAAGCTAATAAATAGAAATATATTTTTATAAGCTAGCGAATAGAACAATTGCAAAACTAAAACCTTGAGAGGGGAGGGGGGAATAGAGACAGAGAGAGCTTCTAGCAGAAGATGTATGTGTGTGTTAGGTGAAGGTTACAGAACACATTTTAACAGTGCAAACAAAATGGAGTCTCTTGTCCTTAAATGAACAATACAGTGAATGTCAATGTCATTTACAAATGAGGTCTGCCTAGCAGGACAATTGTCAAAACACACACGCACAATGGGGCATATTCATAAAGAGGTCATTGCGACATTTACAAAACATGAACCACCTTTTATTCCAAATTTTATCTGATAACTAACCTCCGAATAAAAAAAAGTCCATAAATGTATGATACAAAGAGCTAATACATTAAAAATCATTACTTTAAAGCAGTAATAAATTAAAAAAAAGTAACATATTGCCATTGTTTACCAATCCTTATGCCGCGTACACACGTCCAAACTTTTCGCCATCAAAGGTCCGACGGAACAAATCTGTTGGACAATTTGATTTTCTGTGAGCTTCATCTGACCTTTTCTGTCTAAAAATCTGATGAACCTTAGAAATAGAACAAGTTTCAAATCTTTCCGGCGGACTCGATTCCTATCGAAAAATCTGTTTGTCTGTATGCTAGTCCGACGGTCCAAAAACGAAGCTAGGGCAGCTATTGGCTACTGGCTATGAACTTCCTTATTCTAGTCCGGTCGTACATTATCTCGTTCGATAGGATCGGACTTTGGTGTGATCGTGGGTAGGCAAGTCCGTTTCGTCGGAACTCCGTCGAAAAGTCCTTCGGAGTTCAGTCCGACGAAAAGTCAGCTTGTGTGTACGCGGCATTAGATGTGATGGCAGCATTTGTTTTATATTGATTTATAGGGATGTGGTACACCATGCACCCACCAACACCATGTGTTCTGACAAATGATGGCTGCATTAAAGGATAAGTAAACCCTCCTACCGTTTTCAGCCATGCAAGCTGCTATCTTGGCCTCTGTTTACTCTTCAACTGCCATGATACTGCACATGTGATCAGTTATGGCACCAGCCATTGGAGGGTTTGACAGTTTGGTTAAGAACACAAACAATCTGACAGTTACATTCCCGACACGTGCCAGAAGATGGAGTTACTTTATTTATTATTATTATTATTCTTTATTTACCTTTTTTCCCCTGGTGATCTGAGTCTGTTGTTTTTCAAAAGAACAAGCTGTCCTCCAGATGTAACAGTTACAGGGTTGACACAAACCATTTATCACTGACAGAGGTGCTTACAATGATCGTAGTTAAAATATTTATGTAAAAGCTTTATCCCAAAAGAAAAAAAAAATGTTTGCTTTAACTGCCTATAAAGTGTTATCTGGAGTTCAGCTTCAATTAGTTCAGTGTATCTAAACACTGAACTAATTGTGCATCCAACAATCCCCCCCAGACTGACAATGCTGCAGTCCAAAGGTGCCCCCTGTGCAGTGGAGGTAGACTAATACAAGAGGCTTGTTACTGGCCAGGTGAAAGCAGAGGGGAAAAAGCCCTAAAAAGAAAACAAATGCAGCCACCACATGAAATGATTGGTAAGCTGCAATATATTCCATTTTTGGTTTCAGGCATGTGGCCCCAAAATGCGATAGTTCTGTAATTGGTGGTGGTTGGAGCTTGCAAGGCTTCCTCGGTTTTGTGGTCTTGTGCACACAATTTAACCGCTTGAGGACCGCTCCATGTACATATACTGCAACAGAGCGGCCCTTAAGTGCAAAATCACGTACCTGTACTTGATTTCTTCTTCCTGGCCTAGGGTGTGCACATGCCGCTAAAGTCCAATCACAGCGGGAGCCAATCAGCGGGTCCAGCAGACCCGATGTCCACCGGGAAAAGAGGCAGAACGGTGGTCTGCCTATGTAAACAAGGCAGACTGCCATTCTGCCATAGGGGAAAATTAAGGTTTTGTGTTTCTGCTACGACACGGATCTCTGTTTTCCTTTAGTCAAAGCACATCCCCCACAGTTAGAAAGCACCCCCTAGGGACACATTTAACCTTTTGATTGCCCCTGATTTTAACCCCTTCCCTGCCAGTGTCATTAGTACAGTGACAGTGCATTTTTTTAGTACTGATCACTGTATTGGTGTCACTGGTCCCCAAAAATTGTCACTTAGTGTCAGATTTGTCTGCCGCAATGTCGCAGTCCCGCTAAAGATCGCGGATTGCTGCCATTAGTAAAAAATAGTTTAAAAAAATATAAAGTCCCTAAACCTATCCCATAGACGCTATAACTTTTGCACAAACCAATCAATATACGCTTTTTGGGATTTTCTTTACCAAAAATATGTAGCAGAATAGTGGGGGTAATGGGGTCCCCAGGGTTCTGTGCTGGGACCAATCCTATTTATTTTGTTCATAAACGACCTGGAGGATGGGATAAACAGTTCAATCTCTGTATTTGCAGACGATACTAAGCTAAGCAGGGCAATAACTTCTCCGCAGGATGTGGAAACCTTGCAAAAAGATCTGAACAAATTAATGGGGTGGGCAACTACATGGCAAATGAGGATTAATGTAGAAAAATGTAAAATAATGCATTTGGGTGGCAAAAATATGAATGCAATCTATACACTGGGGGGAGAACCTCTGGGGGAATCTAGGATGGAAAAGGACCTGGGGGTCCTAGTAGATGATAGGCTCAGCAATGGCATGCAATGCCAAGCTGCTGCTAACAAAGCAAACAGAATATTGGCATGCATTAAAAGGGTATCAACTCCAGAGATAAAACGATAATTCTCCGGCTCTACAAGACTCTGGTCCGGCCGCACCTAGAGTATGCAATCCAGTTCTGGGCACCAGTCCTCAGGAAGGATGTACTGGAAATGGATCGAGTACAAAGAAGGGCAACAAAGCTAATAAAGGGTCTGAAGGATCTTAGATATGAGGAAAGGTTGCGAGCACTGAACTTATTCTCTCTGGAGAAGAGACACTTGAAAGGGGATATGATTTCAATTTACAAATACCAGACTGGTGACCCCACAATAGGGATATAACTTTTCCGCGGAAGGGAGTTTTACAAGACACATGACCACTCATTAAAATTAGGAGAAAAGAGGTTTAACCTTAAACTAAATAGAGGGTTCTTTACTGTAAGAGCAGCAAAGACGTGGAATTCCCTTCCACAGGCGGTGGTATCAGCGGGGAGCATTGATCATTTCAAAAAACTATTAGATAAGCACCTCAACGACCACAACACACAGGGATATACAATATAGTATTTACATATAATTACACACATAGGTTGAACTTGATGGACTTGTTTTTTTTTTCAACCTCACCTACTATGTAACTATAGTAACTAAATACATATTGACCTAAATTGATGAAGAAATTAGATTTTTTAAAATTTTTTATTGGATATGTTTTATAGCAGAACGTAAAAAATATATATACAGTCAGGTCCATAAATATTGGGACATCAACACAATTCTAATCTTTTTGGCTCTATACACCACCACAATGGATTTGAAATTAAACACACAAGATGTGCTTTAACTGCAGACTTTCAGCTTTAATTTGAGGGTATTTACATCCAAATCAGGTGTAGGAATTACAACAGTTTGTATATGTGCCTCCCACTTTTTAAGGGACCAAAAGTAATGGGACAATTGGCTGCTCAGCTGTTCCATGGCCAGGTGTGTGTTATTCCCTCATTATCCCATTTACAAGGAGCAGATAAAAAGTCCAGAGTTCATTTCAAGTGTGCTATTTGCATTTGGAATCTGTTGTTGTCAACTCTCAATATGAGATCCAAAGAGCTGTCACTATCAGTGAAGCAAGCCATCATTAGGCTGAAAAAACAAAACAAACCCATCAGAGAGATAGCAAAAACATTAGGTGTGGCCAAATCAACTGTTTGGAACATACTTAAAAAGAAAGAACACACCGGTGAGCTCAGCAACACCAAAAGACCCGGAAGACCACGGAAAACAACTGTGGTGGATGACCGAACAATTCTTTCCCTGGTGAAGAAAGCAAACACACTTCACAACAGTTGGCCAGATCAAGAACACTCTCCAGGAGGTAGGTGTATGTGTCTCAAAGTCAACAATCAAGAGAAGACTTCACCAGAGTGAATACAGAGGGTTCACCACAAGATGTAAACCATTGGTGAGCCTCAAAAACAGGAATGCCAGATTAGAGTTTGCCAAACAACATCTACAAAAGCCTTCACAGTTCTGGAACAACATCCTATGGACAGATGAGACCAAGATCAACTTGTACCAGAGTGATGGGAAGAGAAGAGTATGGAGAAGGAAAGGAACTGCTCATGATCCAAAGCATACCACCTCATCAGTGAAGCATGGTGGTGGTAGTGTCATGGCGTGGGCATGTATGGCTGCCAATGGAACTGGTTCTCTTGTATTTATTGATGATGTGACTGCTGACAAAAGCAGCAGGATGAATTCTGAAGTGTTTCGGGCAATATTATCTGCTCATATATGACCCGAAGCATACTGCAAAAGTAACCAAAGAGTTTTTTTAAGGGAAAGAAGTGGAATGTTATGCAATGGCCAAGTCAATCACCTGACCTGAATCCGATTGAGCATGCATTTCATTTGCTGAAGACAAAACTGAAGGGAAAATGCACCAAGAACAAGCAGGAACTGAAGACAGTTGCAGTAGAGGCCTGGCAGAGCATCACCAGGGATGAAACCCAGCGTCTGGTGATGTCTATGCGTTACAGATTTCAGGCTGTAATTGACAAAGGATTTGCAAACAAGTATTAAAAATTGAAAGTTTGATTAATGATTGTTAATCTGTCCCATTACTTTTGGTCCCTAAAAAAGTGGGA
Source organism: Aquarana catesbeiana (assembly GCF_042186555.1). Lineage (NCBI taxonomy): Eukaryota > Metazoa > Chordata > Amphibia > Anura > Ranidae > Aquarana > Aquarana catesbeiana. The sequence continues at coordinate 37,024,680 of NC_133326.1, forward strand.
GGCATATATACAAACTCTTGTAATTCCTACACCGTTCACCTGATTTGGATGTAAATACCCTCAAATTAAAGCTGAAAGTCTGCAGTTAAAGCACATCTTGTTCATTTCATTTCAAATCCATTGTGGTGGTGTATAGAGCCAAAAAGATTAGAATTGTGTTGATGTCCCAATAATTATGGACCTGACTGTATATATTTTTTAAATTGTCAGTCTTTTTTTGTTTATAGTGCCGAAAATAAAAACCACAGAGGTGATCAAATATCATCAAAAGAAAGCTCTATTTGTGGGGGGAAAAAAAAGACATCAATTTTATTTGGGTACAGCCTCCCACGACTGCGCAATTGTCAGTTAAAGTAACGCAGTGCCGAAACGCAAAGAATGGCCTGGATTCAGGAAGGGGGTGAAACCTTCCGGAGCTGAACTGGTAATCTATGTTCTCTTGTAAAATCTATATTGAAAACCTTTTAAAACCATTTCCAGTGTTTTCTCCGCTATGGCTAATAAATATCCACATATGGCAGACTTTCTGACAAGCTTATGCATGGGAGCTACAAATACATGGCGATCTGACAAACAGGGCATGGTGTCAGATGATGGTTGAGAATATAACACGTGGATCAGAAGTGATAATTTGTAACTACAGGTCGAAACAGTGGAACTGTGAATAGCTTGAAAAAAAAAACATATTGTTTACTATAAAGGAGAAGTACATTGACATTCCATAGTATATCAGAAATAAGAAAGCTCCGACCTATAATTATGGGTATAATCACGTATCAAATGTTACATGACCAAGCTTGCCATGGTGAAAATTAACACAGAATATTCTCTGCATACCTTTGAAAATTGAACCTACTATTACAGTGTTGGCATTATATGGTGGCAATAATCTAATTTCTATAGAATGTATAACATTTCAATTGATATCTAAGGTGGAAAACGAATGTGCTATTTTTCAGTACACATGAGATTGCTAATCCAGTTCTGGAAAGGAAAGCAGACAATTGGTATGGTGATTACTAAGGCTTTTGAATCAAAATAGAAACTTTTGATGAGAAGGTTATTTACTCTATGCAAGCTACAAAACCATCAGACCCCAAGCTATCACAAACCATAAAAGTAGAGATATAGAAAGATGTCATTTTTGACAACAGTAATGCAGATGCATGGGAAATGAGGGCCTACTCAAAAAACATAAGTGTTTCTAAGCTTAGAGAAATTCTGTCATTCACTCCTAATTTCCAATGATGTAATCAGAAAACAGACTTACAACTTCAAAAGGTTGCAGATCTGAAATACTAAAATGACTTTCGGTTCATCAAATATTCAGTGGTGCAAGATAGCGTTAGAATGATAACCAGTGATGACATTCAGATTTGTCTGAACTTGAATTTGCAGCGTATTTTCCTGCTCCCTCTGCCGAGGCTAGTGTCTCGGTCAGAACTAATAGGTCTGCTTTGAGATCTGTCATGGCCATGGAAAAAGTATTTTTGATGTTGGCGGCTATGGCCGTCATGTCTGAGAAGGTGAATGAGTGGTCAGGAGAAGAGGAATCCCTTACCAGATCTTCTGAGGCTGGGAGCGACTCCTCGCTGTAGTCGGCCTCATGTCTGACCTGTGCCATCTTGTCTGCTGAAGTGATGGAGCGCCTGAGCTTAGAACAAGGAGGAGATGTTTGAGTTTGAAGAGACTGCGGGTGGATGATGCTGATGGGTCTGTGCAGTGTGATGGAGAATCCTGCCCATTTTGGTGCCACCCGGAGATCTTATGAAAAAGAGAGGCTGCTGGGTTCATGGAGCTCCTAGTGTGCAGCCATCTGCCGTGCCGTCCAAGCCATGCCCACATTTGCAGCGTATTTTGAGGATTTGTAATTGCTACCAACTGGTAAATTTCAGACATAAGTGTCTGAATTGTTGTGCTCACCCATAGTGCCCTGTACTGTCCTTGACTCTGGTCAGCAGCTTCACAGCAACCAATAATGTGGGAAGATGGATAACCTAGCTCTTCACTATAATAGGGGAATAAGTGTAGCTTTTAGTGTGCTGGAGCTCCTTTAGTGAGAAGGCAGGTAGAACTAACAGTGTAGGGGAAAATGAGGTAAGTTTACTTAACCTCCCTGGCGGTTTGATTATGTCAGATTTTTGCGTCTCAAAGTGGTACAATTATTTTGCATAGAAATTTGGCGTTTTATATTGTAGGCCTGTAATTCTTAGCAATAACACACTTAGATCTGTCCACCAAGAGTCTAGTAGATATCCCGGGTATGATGAAGTTTGAAACACAAAATCATAAATTATAATATAATAAATAAATATAAATAATTAAAAAATATATAATATAATAATAATAAAATTAATTTCCCCACGATTCACTATCGCTCAATTCTGCAAGTGTTCTAATTTACTATCGCTGTTTTTAGCTGGTCTAAAGCACTTTTGACGTAAAGGGACACTTTTTGGTTGCTATGGACAATCTCAAGTTTCCAGGCAGAAAGAACAGTATAGTATAGTAGTAACAGTATAGTATAAAACTGCATGCAGGGCATGGGCCAAAGCATTGGGGACAAAAGGGAAGTGAAATGATTTCATACAGTACTGTAATCTGTAAGATTACAGTACTGTATGTGTTATGATTTTTACATTTTTTTGAATTTGCCGCCAGGCTCCGCCCCCGTGCGTCACGACGCTCGCAGGGAACGGACCCTAGAGAGGCTTTGGGCAGAGGACGGAGTCCGCAGACACCACGGGGGGATATCGCAGGATCCTGGGGACAAGGTAAGTAACCTGCGTTAGGATCCTGAGATGTAATCCCAAGTGTGGCTCGGGGTTACTGCTAATGGTGCTGAAATGTAACCCCGAGCCACACTCGGGAATACTGTCAGGGAGGTTAAGGCTGAAGGTTTTTTTTAACCTTCATGCATTAGATGCATGAAAGTGAAAAAAAGTCTGTGTGCTGCTCTCCTTACAGCCCCCTAATACTTACCTGAGCCCCATCTCTATCCAGCTATGTGCTCGAGTGCCTCGACTGTTTCGGGACTCCCTCTCCTCATTGAATGAGAAACAGCAGCAGGAGCCGTTGAGTCCCACTGCTGTCAATGACAGCCAGTGAGCCAATGAGGAGAGAGTGGGGGCGGGGCCGAGTGGCGGCTTTATATGTTTTATGGACACATAGAGCAGGGTTCGGGAGCAAGCATGCACCAGTGTCTACATAGCAAGCGATTTGCTATTGGGGGCACTGGTCAAGGGGAAGGAGCCAGGAGCACCAGCGGGAGACCTGAGAAGAAGAGGATCGGGGCTGCTCTGTGCAAAACCACTGCACAGAACAGGCAAGTTTTTTTCTTTTAAAGCAGAACCTTTAAAGCAGGGGTAGGCAACCTCGGCTCTCCAGCTGTTTTGAAACTACAAGTCCCATGAGACGTTGCAAGACCCTAACAATCACAGGCATGACTCCTAGAAGCAGAGGCATGATGGGATTTGTAGTTTCACCACAGGTTGAGGGCCGAGGTTATCTACCCCTGCTTTAAAGGATAAGTTCCTGCAGAGCATTGTACCCATAATCAGTGGGTACCTCTGTACGTGCTTTCTGTTTGAAAGCTGCAGGGCTTGTGAATTCAGTCTAGGTTCACATCTATGCGGCTGATGCATTTTTCAGGCACATTTTGTGGTGGGTTTTGCGTTTTTAAGCCCACGTTTTTGAGGCGTTTTTAAATGCAGTTTTCATGCATTTTGCATGTATATAGCTGGTCGTTAAGGAACGGATCAGGAAGCTGACTGCCATGTTCTTAACAACTGATGAATCATCAGCTGTCAGTAGGCTTCCCCGCTGACAGCTGAATGTGCAAAAATAATTGCTGGCTAAAAAATTTGTGAGCAAAATGGTGTGCCCCCCCCCCCCTTAAATCCCCTCAAATCCATACCAGGCCCTTCTGGTATGGATAAGGAGGGGAACAACACGCCAAAATGTTTTTAAAAATGGCGTGGGGTCCCCACAAAATCAATACCAGACTCTTTTTTTAACAGAAAAAGCTGCCCTGCAGATTTAGCATTTAGAGGGTTGAAACAAATCATTTACCACTGACAGGGGTGCCTATAATGATCAGCTTTTATTTATTCATGTAATAACTTCCCAAACAGTAAAAAATAACAAAAACTGTTGCTGTAACTGCCTAAAAAAGTGTTAGCTGGAGTTTGACTTTATTTTGTTAGTGTATGTAAATCTGCTAGTACATTTAACACTTCCTTCCTCCCAGACTGACAATGCTTTTGTCTAAAGGTGTCTCTGTTGCTCCTTCATCCAGAGTGGGGACACTCTAATACAGGATCACCAGGTGAAAACAGAGGGGGAAAAAGCTAAAAAAATAAACTAATGTAGCCAACACATCTAATGATTGGTAAGCTTCAATATATTCCATTTTTGGTTTTGGGTTTAATATTGATTTAATTTACAAATTATGTTTGAGGTTTGTGTTTTCAAATGTTTACTTAACGTCAAAGGGCAGGAAATTTGATTGTTAGCTGTCTGAAAATGTATTTCTACCTTTCTTCTATTATTTATTTATTTTATTTTTTTTTAATTTAAAAGCATAAGTTATCTTTAGCAAAGTTGCTTTATATTTTTGGCAAGACTTTTGTTAGGGGTAATCGCAGTGGCTGTCGCTCATTTGGGGCACAGGGACGCCCCCCCTAATCCCTGCACCCCCTTCCCCCTAATCCACATGCAGGACGCCGGACGCATGGATTCAAATTTTTTATTTTTTTTTATTTTTAAAGCACATGATTAGAGCTGAAGGCTCTAATTGGCTTCAAAAATTAATATTCGCTAATGTCTTCCTGTTTCTCCTCCCGGCCAATCAGGAAGTGCGTCCTGAGACCCCAGTTGCCGGGAGTCCTAAGACCCTATTGGCCTGCAGTCCGAAGACCCGATGGGCTGGGAGGAGAAGTCAAGGCCAGGACATGGAGGAGATGGAGGGGGGAAGCCGCTGCAGCAGTCGTGACCTGCATGGGGTAAGTGCAGGGCTGAGGGGGGGCCTGGAGGGCAAGAAGACAAGCGAGCAAGTGAGGCGGCAACCAGAGGGGGTAGTGGGGGGTGTGCGTATGGTGTGTGGTGACGGGCGGCTGGCTCGAGCGACATGGGTGGTTGAGGGTTAGTGTGGGGGTGCGGGCTGGCATGCTGGAGTGACGGGGAGGATGTCTGTGGTCAGGTCTGTCTGCCGCCCCCCCAACCGATGGAGCCGCCACTGAGTAATCTGGGATTCACTTCTTGCTAACCATCGGTTCTCGGGACCACTATCAACCATACCTAAGGGGTTCCTGTACCCTGCTCCTGTTGTCTGCCAAACTGTGCTGCCACTGGCCAATTTGTTTTTGTTTTTTAATATTTCAATATTTTTATTGAATTTTTCCTGAAAAATATAGGTACAAGTATGACAAAGGATGGCACTTGGAGTACAGAAATTGTTGCATACAAGTCATCCTGACAACAAGCTTTTGGGTAAATTATGCCAGTAAGTAAATAAGGCAGAAAACAAACCAAGCAGGATATATTTGTACTTTCAACTTTAGTTATAATAAACAATAACAAACAAAAGAGTCAAGTACCAGGGACCACCCAAGGCACACTATTGGACCCTCTAAACAAAGGGTCAATAGATTGGGGGAAAAAATCATCTTTGAGAACAGACTCCTTGGGTATCCCGGCCAGTCTAGTAACCATCCGCCAAAAGGGGATTAGAAGCTTGGAGAGCCTCTATACATCTGTAGGGAGGACCATAAAGAGAATGTGGATAGGAAACTAGATACTCGGAGCATGCATATACCCTGTGCTTAAAACTAAATGAGGGAATACTGGCAGAAGTGCACCCTAAGGCTTCAATAAAGGATGTTAACAAACAGTTAGTGGGAGTCTCCAGGATACTTTGTAAGCACGCCACAAGGGCCGCTGGCCAATTTGTAACCTCTCATGCCTAGTGGTTGTAGCTGTAATTAAAAGAATACAAAAGGTGCACTTAGCCTCAAGAACTAAAACATGAAAAGTCAAAAGTTTCTGCAATCAAAAAATCCTTGAATAGTGAGGAGTAGTGAATAAATAAGATGTGCTGTAATTTGACTTTTCCAAATACTAAGCAATATAATATCAAATGTGTAACAACTGACACTGACAAACTTTGTATGACCCACAATGTATACATAATAACATCTGAATGCTTAAAGGGGTTGTAAAGGCTCATTTTTTTTACCTTAATGCATCCTGATGTCAGCGGCTGCATGCAAGGAGAATATCTCCTAAACCGTAAGGTTTAGGAGATATTCATTTTACCTACAGGTTAGCCTTATTATAGGCTTACCTGTTGGTAAAAATGACCAAGCGGACAATACAACTGCTTTAAGCTGTGGTACTGCTGGCCAATTTCTATCCAATAATACCTGAGGCTCTATTTTTTTTCTTTTTTAGAAAATTGGAGTCCATGGAGATATTGAAATTTGAAGTGTTTTTTTGTGTTGTGCACAAAAACCAGACTTTTTTAAACTTAAAAACTTTTTAAAAAGTGTGGTACACTGCTGCAAATAATAGAGCTCATGTGTTATGCTATCAAACTGTTGGAGATACAACAATGAAACAGGCTCAATGCTACATACTGTATCTGGTGGCATTGCCCTCTGATCTCTGATTTCGGAGAAAAGTCTGCGATTTGATACAGAAAAGTACCGAGACAGTTATTGAGCCAGACCTTGCTTTCTGTCTTCTCCACACCTCTATTCAACCCATCCAACGTTACAAAAATTCTCTAACCAAACACTTGCTCAGTGGGGCAAAAATCATGATACCTACAGTAGATCCTGGAAAACCACTCACACCCCTTCGAGCAAAGAATGGCTTGTAGAGATAGACTCCATCCATTCCATGGAAGAGACCCTTGCCATGTCGAATGACCGTTAAGAAAAATATCACAAGATCTGGAATTCATGGATTCAGTTTAAATACTATGCTGACTATGAGCAACTTATAGGCACTTGAATTGGTATCACACTTTGTCCAATGTTTTTATCTCTCTTTAACATAACTAGATGTATGTCTTCTGTTTACCTTTCTGGTAATACCGACCGACTAGGCCATACTGTATTATTACTGTATTATTATTTTATCATCATTTTATTATCATTCTATTATGACTTTATCATTATTTTATCAAAACCTCTCCAACTCCTTAACATCATCTAAACAACCTTTTGAGTTTATACCTTTATATTTCTGGTATATCCCCTATCAATGAGTATTTAATTGCGTGACTTTCTGATGAAAAATGTACCATACTCTTTTATGTTCTTGTAATTTTATTTATTTATTTTTTACTTTTATTATGTCTATGTACCCCCTCCAATATGTAACCACATTGGATACTCTTCTATACTGTTTGCGTTACTTGTATAATTGTACAATTTCAAACCTTTTCAATAAAAATTTATATTGTGAAAAAAAAAAAAACGTGATGTCATTGGCCAATTTTTTAACCATACATACCGGAGGGCTTTAGCACATACCTGTGGCTTCCCATTTTTAGTTTAGGTCTTTTTAGGTTATTTAAGGCAAATAGTTTATATTAAAATATTAACACAAAATAATTACATTCCATTTCCTCCCATGTCATAGATTTCTGTGTTAAATAAAAAATGTGTTGAGTAAGAGAGTTGACTGCGATTATTTTGGATACGAAACCCAGAAGAACGAGGAAACATTTATGAAGTTCGGCAACTAAAAAATAAAATTAAAAAAAACTTATCATGGTAAAAGCATGCATACCACTACTTCAAGAAAATACAGTACATGTGTTAATGCTAAAACTACCTGAAAAAAAAACATTTTTTTTAACTGAAATGAATCACATAAAAGTACATTAGGTTACTGATGATTTCTGTAAGCAAAGCTAATTGTTAAAAATAAAATGATTCCACTGTAATTTAAAGGTGTAATTTAAAGCCATATATAAAGGCCCATCTCCCCACTGTACCACTTTTTTGTATTGACAAAGGTTTCCTATAATTATGTATAGTTTCCCAACAATTTAAAAATTTGCATTAAAAACAGAGGCTTTAAATGCAAATATATGTAGAAGCCACATTGTCTGACCAAGGCTCCTCTGTATAGTCCTAACTCTAATCTTTAAAAGTCTCCATCTTGGAGCATATATATCAATGGAAAATAAGGACAGGGATGCTGGGAGGCAGCACATCCTTGCTTAAAGGTGCAGGAATACACCAGAAACCTAGCAAAGCACAATGGCACCTGAAGGCCTCCAGTGTGTCCCCATGCCGATTCTAGCAAGCTATACAAAAATGGCAACCACCTCAATTTATAACTATCCTTTAAAGCAAGGTGCACATGGAAGGGCTTTGCACAGCACAAAAAAGTACGAGTTTTTTCCAGAATACTTACCAGCTAGCCTGCAAAAAAAACTTTTACTATATCATTTGTGTGACAATAGATTGCCTAGCAATCCACCCAAATCCACCCATTCTTTCTGTTGACTTTAGTCTTGACTGACCTCTTGACTTTAGTGACATTCGTAGCAAAGTTGCTGTTCAGCAAATTTTTTGCTGTGTATGCTTAACTCTGATGAACAGTATTTTGCCCAATTCGATCACTAATCACTAATGATAATGTAGGGACCCCCAACCGTTTTACCCTCCTGGACCACATTAAAAGAAGAAGAGAAAATGTATTGGGCCGTACATAAAATATATTAAAGGGTAAGTTCACCTTTACAGAAAATCTGTAAGGTGAACTTACACTGGACCCTCTCCCCATCCCCCGGTCCTGCTGACTTTGAGTGCCACAATCTCCTACTATGACACATTGTATAACCGCTTTACCAGTCCAGGGATATGAAATCCCCACGGCTTAATCTCCTAAATGTACCTCATAAAGGTACATATAGGAGGCATTCTAATTGGTCGGTGCCATCAGAACCCGCATAGCCTGTCCTGTCAGCGGGAGAGAAGAGGGGAGAAAGTTGTGGGGATTTCAAATTCCCGGACCTGTAAAGTGGTTATACGATGTGTCACAGTGGGAAATCGCTGTACTCAAGGTCAACGGGACCGGGGGGGAATGTGGAGAGGGTCCAGTGTAAGTTCACCTTACAGATTTTCTGTAAAGGTAAACTTACACCTTAAGGATAGCTGATGAGCAGAAAAAGTTGGGCAGATCACAAGGTAGCGATCACTGATATAGATAATGTACCTATCTGAGTAATAAAACTTTATTTTTTTTTTCTAATATATTTTATTATAAACTTAATATTTGTGTTGGGCCGCATTCACAGCCGTCTTGGTCAGCATGTGGTTTGTGTGAAAGACAAAAACAGAACATTCCATAGCTCAACTCACCAACCAGTCTGCCAACTGACCCTGTTTTTAACGCAGACTGTTGGACGGGTTAATTTGGTCAGTTGGCAGACTGGTTGGTGAGTTGAGATATGGAATGTTCTATTTTTGTCTTTCATGTGATAGCCCTTCCATGTGCTCCTTGCTGTGAAGGCCAGTTATAGGTGGGGGCAGTGGCCATTTGTTTGTTAGCATGTGGTTTGCGGGCTGCAGGGTGGACACCTCTTTGATAATGTATTAGTTTGATATGTCTAGAGACCTTGTGAAAATGGTATAATACAACATATAGAAAGACAAGAAAATAGACCAGCCAACCAATGCCTTATGACGCCCTTGAATTCATGTGGTAAAAGCTAGTTAATGGCACATTTTATGGGACATGCTGCTTGTAGATTTTATTAAAAATCTTGAAGTTAGTCACCTTCCATATCATAACTGCCAACATTACTCCTGAAACTCTTTACCTTAGAATACACATGCTTTACAAATGCAAACAATATGCCTTTCTACAGACGAAAGATACCTACTTTGTCATTCAAATGAGTTCAACTATATCACTCTAGATATGCTTACATTTAATTCAAAGAAAAACTAAAAAATGAATACAGACAACAGAACTTCATTCAAATATTTCAACACAAAAATAATGAAAGCCTACCAATTCTCCATCATCAGAACAAAACCATGGCATGTACATATATTACAGCACAAGTATTTTAAATGAAGACAAACCTCTCTGAAATAACTTATCTAACATATTCAATGACAACTTTTGAAGCTGCAAAAAAACCCAAAGAATAATGCAAAGATATGTAAAGTTTCTGTCTGGGAGACAGAGTTAGACCCCATACACACTATTAGATTTTCTGCAGATTTTTGTCTTCAGATTTACCAAAACCATACAATATGAGGTCAAACCTTAATGCCGCGTACACACAATCAGAATTTCATCCCGCAAAAGTCCGATGAGAGTTTTTCGTCGGAAAATGCGACCGTGTGTATGCTCCATCGGACTTTTGCTGGCCGAATTCCAGCCAGTAAAAGATTGAGAGCATGTTCTCAATTTTCCGGTCGGGAAAAGTTCCTATCTGAAAATGCGATCGTCTGTGGCAATTCCGACGCGCAAAATTCCTACGCATGCTCGGAAACAATTTGACGCATGCTCCGAAGCATTGGAACTTCATTTTCTTGGCTCGTCGCAGTGTTGTACGTCACCGCATTCTTGACAGTTGTAAGTTCAGTGAACTTTTGCATGACCATGTGTATGCAAGGCAAACTTGAGCGGAATCCCATCGGAAAAGCCGTCATGCGTACACACGGTCGGATTTTCCGACGGAAAATGTGTGATAGGACCTTGTTGTCGAAAATTTCGACCGTGTGTAGGCTCCATCACACATTTTCCATCGGATTTTCCGACACACAAAGTTTGAGAGCAGGCTATAAAATTTTCCTACAACAAAATCCGTTGTCGGAATTTCCGATCGTGTGTACACAAATCCGACGCACAAAGTGCCACGCATGCTCAGAATAAATAAAGAGATGAAAGCTATTGGCTACTGCCCCGTTTATAGTCCCGACGTTCATGTTTTACGTCACCGCGTTCAGAACAATCGGATTTTCCGACAACTTTGTGTGACCGTGTGTATGCAAGACAAGTTTGAACCAACATCCGTCGGAAAAAATCCTAGGATTTTGTTGTCGGAATGTCCGATCAATGTCCGACCGTGTGTACGGGGCATAAGAGTTTCAATTTGTATGCAATCAGGCAGGCCCTTGCACTACATGGTTTTGATAAACGTGAAGACAACAATCAGCAGAAAATCTAATAGTGTGTATGGGGCTTAAGAAACCAGTGAAAGAATGGCTGGCAACCAGAAGTGTGGTGTCCAATACCACAGCTCAGAATGGAATTATTCAATAATATTACCAGCTACAATATGGAAGTTTAGTCTCTATTGGCAGGGAGTTGTCAATCAATAAGCATATTTTCTTCTTTTTTTTGTTTTTGTGATGCTCACTAGGGATTAGCTGATCAGACCTGGGTTCAATTTGTGGGGGTTCAGCCGAATGCACTAAAAGTTCAGATGCAAGATCTGAACCCCATTGAAGTCAATAATGGGAGCCAAATCTGCCCATGTCCCCCTTTTTTAAAGACTAATATCTAACGCATGTATCAGTGACAGACAATTTGAAAAAAAAATGCATGTAGAAAAATGACATGGGATCCCCCAAAATCAATACTAGATCCTTCAGATCAGGTATGGGTCTGGTATAGGTGCATGCAAAAAAAGACAAAACAAAATTACATGGGGTCTCCTCAAAATCCATACCAGACCCCTAATCTGAGCAAGTACCCTGGCAGGGCATAAAAGAGCCCCCCCTCCTGGACCATACCAGGTCACATGCCTTCAACATAGGAGGAGAGCCATGCTGCTGAACACAAGAGCCTCTTTTCCACAACCCTGGATCGGTGGTTGTGGGAGTGAGGGGGGGACTTATTGTAATCTGGAATTGGGCCACGCTACAGACGCTCTGAAACCATGTGTAATGCACATGGTTGCAGCACACTGGTGTGGTATATTAAGAGTTAAAACAGGAATCCAGGCATATCACCTCCAAGCAGCCTATCAAATACTGGTAAAAACTGCCACAAGTGTAAACAAAAACTACTAGTGTGCACTAGGCTTTAGAATCACCTGTTATGTTTATATGTTAAAGGACTGGCGGGCGGCCAAGATTATGGTGCTATAGAAAGTAACAGGGAAAAAGCTATGATTTTAGAGCCTCAGTACCTCTGTTCTGAACTTTGAAGATGAATTTCTCCACAATACCTATAGCTACATAGGTTAAGGAGCACGTGTTTTCATGCTTCTTGTTTAGAGTGTGTAAATACTTCACAGACTGCATAGTGTGTGGACACAAATTCACTTTAAAAGTAGGACCTCTTTATTGAATAAAGCAGTTTATGCACCTTTTTCAGTCTGGAGTTTGATATAGAAAATTGATCTTTATTTAGAATGTAACTCCACTTTTGTTGAGGAAAAAACATTTCCCTCTGGGTTATATACCCTGTTTCCCCGAAAATAAGACCTAGCGTGATTGTCAGTGTTAGGGATGAGCCGAACACCCCCCGGTTCGGTTCGCACCAGAACCCGCGAACGGACCGAAAGTTCGCACGAACGTTAGAACCCCATTGACGTCTATGGGACTCGAACGTTCGAAATCAAAAGTGCTCATTTTAAAGGCTAATTTGCATGGTATTGTCCTAAAAAGGGTTTGGGGACCCGGGTCCTACCCCAGGGGACATGTATCAATGCAAAAAAAACTTTTAAAAACGGCCGTTTTTTCGGGAGCAGTGATTTTAATGATGCTTAAAGTAAAAAAAAAAAAGTGAAATATTCCTTTAAATATCGTACCTGGGGGGTGTCTATAGTATGCCTGTAAAGTGACGCGTGTTTCCCATGTTTAGAACAGTCCCTGCACCAAATGTCATTTTTAAAGGAAAAAATCTCATTTAAAACTGCTTGCGGGTTTAATGTCATGTCGGGTCATGGCAATATGGATGAAAATCAGTGAGACAAACGGCATGGGTACCCCCCAGTCCATTACCAGGCCCTTTGGGTCTTGTATGGATATTAAGGGGAACCCCGCACCCAAATTAAAATAAGGAAAGGTGTGGGGCCACCAGGCCCTATATACTCTGAACAGCAGTATACAGGCGGTGCAAACAAGACAGGGACTGTAGGTTTGTTGTTAAGTAGAATCTGTTTGTAATTTTGAACATTTTTAACGTGTTTAGCTCCAGCCAAAAAATCTTTTCTAAGCTTTTTGGAAAACATAGGGAAGGGTTATCACCCCTGTGACATTTGTTTTGCTGTCTTTCCTCCTCTTCAGAAGATTTCACCTCACTTTTTTGTCCCAATGAAAAATGTTTTTTGAAAATTTGGGTTTTTTTGTGGAACAAGGATTGGAAAGCATCAGTGGAAAGGAGAAATTGTTTTCCCATATTAACTCTTACAGGAGAGAATTTCCCTTCCTAGGGGTAGATTTCATCTCACTTCCTGTTGTCTCCTTCCGTTTGCAAGTAGGAGTCGTTTGTAAGTTAGATGTTTGAAAGTAGGGTCCTGCCCTATATACTCAGCAGAAATTTGGGCCTTAGGTGTTGCTGTGGCCACAACACTGTAAGCCCTCACAGGGCCCTGCTGTGAAATATTAGATCAAGAATTGTAATTACATGCCCCTGTTGAACAGGAGCTGAAAAATTAGGCCTTAGGCACTGGTGCTGGTGCCACAACACTGCAACCCCTCACAGACACTCTAGTTGGAACGCAGGAACGAGCCCTGCTGCAAATTATTGCTTCAAAAATTGTAATTACACGCCCCTGTTAGACAGGGGCAGAAAAATTGGGCCTTAGGCACTGGTGCTGGTGCCACAACACTGCAACCCCTCACAGACACTCTAGTTGGAACGCAGGAACGAGCCCTGCTGCAAAGTATTGCATCAAAAATTGTAATTACACGCCCCTGTTAGACAGGGGCAGAAAAATTGGGCCCTAGGCACTGGTGCTGGTGCCACAACACTGCAACCCCTCACAGACACTCTAGTTGGAATGCAGGAACGAGCCCTGCTGCAAAGTATTACATCAAAAATTGTAATTACACGCCCCTGTTAAACAGGGGCTGAAAAATTGTGCCTTAGGCACTGGTGGTGGCGCCCAGAACCAAAAATGTTCTTACAAGCTATCAGCGTGATGATTGAGGAGGAAGAGGATAATTACTCAGGGATAGTCACTCAGCATCAGCATAGGCAGTCTTTGAAGGGATCTGAGATTTCAAAAAAAATTATTCGGTTACATCAGCATCAGGTGCTTGGTAGCTGGTGGTGATCCAAGACTCATTCATTTTTATGAAGGTCAGCCGATCGACCGAGTCGGTGGACAGACGCACCCTGTGATCGGTTACCACGCCTCCAGCAGCACTGAATGTGCGTTCCGAAAGAACGCTGGATGCAGGACAGGCCAGTAGCTCAATTGCATACTGTGCAAGCTCTGGCCAGTGATCCATCCTCAAGACCCAGTAACCCAGAGGATTTTCGGTGGGAAAGGTGTCCAAGTCTGATCTTGCCCCTAGGTATTCCTGCACCATGTAAAACAGACGCTGGCGATGGTTGCTGGAACCGATCATACCTTGGGGCTGCGGACCAAAAAATTGTCTGAACGCATCGGTCAGACGGCCACCTTCTCCACCGCTCCTTCTTTGACTGACCGAAGCCTCAGCAACACGTTGTCCAGAAACAGGAGTTTGTAACCTCCCAGTCTCTGGGAACGCGTTGCACAGACCTTTCTGCAAGGCCTCCCGAAGATGTTTCATCCTCTGCTCCCTCTGCGATGGCAAGATAAGGTCCGCAACCTTACCCTTGTAACGTGGATCAAGGAGGGTTGCCAGCCAGTATTGGTCCTTCTCCTTGATACCACGAATACGAGGATCCTTACGCAGGCTTTGCAGGATCAGGGAGGCCATGCAGCGTAGGTTTGCTGAGGCATTCGGTCCGGAGTCCTCTGGGTCACTAAGAACGACATGGTCCGCAGCCACCTCCTCCCAGCCACGTACAAGTCCATGTGTTTCTTGGGACTGATCCCTTAAAGACTGCTGCTGATGCTGAGTGCCAGGCTCCACCTCCATACTGACACAATCTTCCTCCTCCTCCTCTTCCTCCTCGTCCTCTTCCTGTGTGATCGGCGGGCACGCAGGAACACTGTCTGGATAAAGGGGGCCTTGAGAGCTAAGGAAGTCCTCCTCTTCCTGCCTCTGTTCTGCCTCAAGTGCCCTGTCCATTATTCCACGCAGCGTGTGCTCCAACAGGTGGACAAGGGGGACAGTGTCACTGATGCATGCACTGTCACTGCTCACCATCCTCGTGGCCTCCTCGAATGGTGACAGGACAGTGCATGCATCCCTGATCATGGCCCACTGGCGTGGGGAAAAAAAACCAAGCTCCCCTGACCCTGTCCTGGTGCCATAGTCGCACAGGTACTCATTGATGGCCCTCTGCTGCGTGTGCAGCCGCTGCAGCATGGCCAACGTTGAGTTCCACCTGGTGGGCATGTCACAGATTAGGCGGTTCTTGGGCAGGTTAAACTCCTTTTGGAGGTCCGTCAGCCGAGCACTGGCATTATATGACCGGCGGAAATGCACACAGACTTTCCTGGCCTGCCTCAGGACATCCTGTAAGCCCGGGTACCTGCCCAAGAACCGCTGCACCACCAAGTTAAGGACGTGAGCCAAACAGGGCACATGGGTCATTTGTCCCTGTCGGAGGGCAGAGAGGAGGTTGGTGCCATTGTCGCAAACCACCATTCCTGCCTTAAGTTGGCGTGGCGTCAACCACCTCTGAACCTGCCCCTGCAGAGCTGACAGAACCTCTGCCCCAGTGTGGCTCCTGTCCCCCAAGCACACCAGCTCAAGCACCGCATGGCATCTTTTGGCCTGCGTACTTGCGTAGCCCCTTGAACGCCTACGGAGCACCGCTGGTTCCGAGGAAGAGGCCATGGAGGAAGAAGAAGAGGAGGGGGTGGAGGAGAGAGGTGTGTCACAATCAGCATTTTGGAGGCGTGGTGGCGGAACAACCTCCAACACTACTGCACCTTGTCCTGCATCCTTCCCAGCTGCCAGCAGAGTCACCCAATGCGCCGTGAAACTTAGGTAACGTCCCTGTCCATGCCTGCTGGACCATGAGTCAGCGGTAATATGCACCTTACCGCTGACCGCCCTGTCCAGCGAGGCATGGACATTGCCTTCCACATGCCGGTAGAGAGCCGGAATCGCCTTCCGTGAGAAAAAGTGGCGTTTGGGTACCTGCCACTGAGGAACCGCACATTCCACAAACTCACGGAAGGGGGCAGAGTCTACCAACTGAAAAGGCAGCAGTTGAAGTGCTAGCAATTTTGCCAAGCTAGCATTCAACCGCTGGGCATGTGGATGGCTGGGAGCAAACTTCTTTCGGCGGTGCAGCAGCTGGGGCAGGGAAATTTGCCTGGTACAATCTGACGTCGGTGTACCAAAAGCAGATTGCCCACAAGTACTTGGCTGTGACACACCTAATTCTACACCTTCATTCCTCTCACTGCAGGTCTCAGAGAGGACTGAAGGTCTAGTGGGGTTGGAAATCTCAGCTGATGAGGAGCAAGGAGAGATCCTCTTTGTTCTTTGGTGTGGGTCTTTTAGATACGCTTGCCAACGAACTGCATGGCAGGTCAACATATGTCTGGTCAAGCATGTGGTACCCAAGCGGGAGATATTTTGGCCACGCGAGATACGCTTGAGACATATGTTGCAAATAGCAGCGGTCCGATCTGATGCACTCGTCTCAAAAAAGGCCCACACCAAAGAACTTTTTGAATAACGCGTAGAGACTGCAGCGCCCTGCACATGTGGAGCTTTGGGGTGTGATGCAGTCAATGTGCTGCCCTTAGGCTGGCCCCTGGAGGGCATCCTGCCTCGTTGGTGATGTGCTGCCGCCTCCTCCTCCTCCTCCTCCTCCTCCTCCTCCTCCTCTCTCCTATCAGGCACCCACGTTGAGTCAGTGACCTCATCATCCCCTCCCTCCTCATCACTGGAGCAAACCTGGCAGTATGCTGCAGCAGGGGGAGCATGACTGCCAGATTGCTGTCCTTCTTGGGCACCCCCTCTGTCCGCGCTCATGTTACTGCCTTCATCGAGCTCAGTATCGTCATCAGAGCCTTCCAAACGCTGGGCATCCTCCTGGAGCATGTACCCAACACTGTGGTCAAACAGTTCGAGGGAATCCTCATGAGGACATGGTGGAGCTAGGGAAGGAGTCACTGATGACATTGAGCTGAGGGAAGAGGCCGCTGCTTTGCCAGACAAAGCACCCTGGGCATGGGTGAGAGAGGATGAGGAGGATGAGGACGGCTTGGTCATCCACTCGACCAAGTCTTCCGCATGTTGCGGCTCAACATGGCCAGCTGCCGAAAAAAAGGCCAAGCGTGTCCCATGGCCACGTGCTGATGAGGATGCACCGTCTCCACGACCAGCACTAGACACAGAGCCTGCTTGCCCTCTCTTATTGGCTTGTGACTGTCTGCCTCTCCTTCTTGGCCTTCCAGACATACTAATGGCCTGTAGCTGCACTAAGCTGGGATAGAACACCTGTAATTTTCTTCAAGTAGCTTTATATACTGTAACCAGACAAGCCTGCCTGTCAGTAGGAAGATAACAGGAACGGATCTAGCTGAACACTGTGAGCAGGACGCACTGTACTAAATGTAAATAGTCTAGCTGCCTGACCGTGGTACTAATAGGATCAAATAGAACACCTGTAATTTTCTTCAGGTAGCTTTATATACTGTAACCAGACAAGCCTGCCTGTCAGTAGGAAGATAACAGGAACGGATCTAGCTGTACACTGTGAGCAGGACGCACTGTACTAAATGTAAATAGTCTAGCTGCCTGACCGTGGTACTAATAGGATCAAATAGAACACCTGTAATTTTCTTCAGGTAGCTTTATATACTGTAACCAGACAAGCCTGCCTGTCAGTAGGAAGATAACAGGAACGGATCTAGCTGAACACTGTGAGCAGGACGCACTGTACTAAATGTAAATAGTCTAGCTGCCTGACCGTGGTACTAATAGGATCAAATAGAACACCTGTAATTTTCTTCAGGTAGCTTTATATACTGTAACCAGACAAGCCTGCCGGTCAGTAGGAATTTAACAGGAACGGATCTAGCTGAACACTGTGAGCAGGACGCACTGCACTAAATGTAAATAGCAGGAACGGATCTAGCTGAACACTGTGAGCAGGACGCACTGCACTAAATGTAAATAGCAGGAACGGATCTAGCTGAACACTGTGAGCAGGACGCACTGCACTAAATGTAAATAGCAGGAACGGATCTAGCTGAACACTGTGAGCAGGACGCACTGCACTAAATGTAAATAGCAGGAACGGATCTAGCTGAACACTGTGAGCAGGACGCACTGCACTAAATGTAAATTGCAGGAACGGATCTAGCTGAACACTGTGAGCAGGACGCACTGCACTAAATGTAAATAGTCTAGAAGATAACAGGAACGGATCTAGCTGAACACTGTGAGCAGGACGCACTGCACTAAATGTAAATAGCAGGAACGGATCTAGCTGAACACTGTGAGCAGGACGCACTGCACTAAATGTAAATAGCAGGAACGGATCTAGCTGAACACTGTGAGCAGGACGCACTGCACTAAATGTAAATAGCAGGAACGGATCTAGCTGAACACTGTGAGCAGGACGCACTGCACTAAATGTAAATTGCAGGAACGGATCTAGCTGAACACTGTGAGCAGGACGCACTGCACTAAATGTAAATAGTCTAGAAGATAACAGGAACGGATCTAGCTGAACACTGTGAGCAGGACGCACTGCACTAAATGTAAATAGCAGGAACGGATCTAGCTGAACACTGTGAGCAGGACGCACTGCATTAAATGTAAATAGTCTAGATAGAAGATAACAGGAACGGATCTAGCTAAACTGAATACAGTGTATATATATATATGCAACACCTGGGATGCATATATATACACAATACACTGTAAGTGCAGCTAACTGACTGACTGTTCTGCCTAATCTATCTAACTCAAATCAAATGACACTGTCTCTCTCTCTCTCTGTCTCTCAGCACACCGGAACACACACTACACAGGGCCGCCGTGCAGGCGGCCTTATATAGTGTGGGGTGTGTACTAAATCCCCTGAGCCATAATTGGCCAAAGCCACCCTGGCTTTGGCCAATTACAGCTCTCTCTACTGACGGCGCTGTGATTGGCCAAGCATGCGGGTCATAGTGCATGCTTGGCCAATCATCAGCCAGCAATGCACTGCGATGCCGCAGTGAATTATGGGCCGTGACGCGCCACACGAATTTAGCGCGAACGGCCCATAACGTTCGCAATTCGGCGAACGATCGAACAGCCGATGTTCGAGTCGAACATGGGTTCGACTCGAACACGAAGCTCATCCCTAGTCAGTGTTGGCTGCAATATAAGCCCTACCCCCCAAATAAGCCCTATCCTGTTTCCCCGAAAATAAGCCCTACCCTTAAAAGAAGACCTACAAGGACTTTAACTAGGGCTTATTTGGGGGGTAGGGCTTATATTGCAGCCATCACCGACAATCACGCTAGGTCTTATTTTCGGGGAAACAGGGTATGTACATTGCAAAGATTATAACAAACTTTGTTGCCGATTCCTACCTTATTATTCTAAAGAAATCCCTGTTTGTTCCTCTATGCTGAGTGGGTCTAACGGGAGTGGTTTCATAATTATCAATCAGCTGTGCAGCTGCAGAGCACTAATGAGGACCAAAATGAAATTTTTTGTTGTAGGGGATGCCTGAAATCTGACTTGCATCTTAGTGCAGACTTCTGGGGAAAATTGGTGAGCCAATCACACAAGCAGGAAATTATGTTTCTGGGAGGTGAACAGTACACATTCTGTGTACAGAACAATTACAGGCAGCCATATTGCTTTGCATTTTCCGAAAATTACAGTGGCTGCAGATTGAAAAGGAAAGGTAACTTTTAATAACATTCAATTACAATATGACTGTATACGCAAATTATATTTTCTTTATTTGCTATTTTTTTCCCCACAAAAGTGGAGTTACCGTTTCAGTGATGTATTGAAAATAAAAAAATTAGAAAGAAGGGTTACTTTAACCACTTGCCACCCGCCATATAGCAGAATGACGGCGTAAAAGTGGTTTCAACACCCTGATTGGGCGTCATATGATGTCCGCAGGATATTGAGCCGCTGCACGCCCCCGGGGGTGCAGATCGCGGCGATCGTTGTTACGGGGTGTCAGTATGACACCCCGCAACACTGATCTAGGTAAAGAGTCTCTGACGGAGACTCTTTACCACGTGATCAGCTGTGTCCAATCACGGCTGATCATGATGTAAATAGGAAGAGCCGGTGATCGGCTTTTCCTCACTCGTGTCTGACAGATGCAAGCACAGCCCCCCTCAGATCCCACCCAGGACCACCAGGGAAGCTGCCCAGGATCACCAGGGAAGCCGCCCAGGACCACAAGGGAAGCAATCCACACTGGACCACCAGGTATGCCCCCTAAACCCCCAGGGAAATACTAATCAGTGCCCAGGCAGCTACCAATCAATGCCCAGGCAGCTGCCAATCAGTGCCCACTCACAATGCCTACCACTGCCAGTGCCACCAGGGATGCCTATCAGTGCCGCATATCTGTGCTGCGTATCCGTGCCCATCAGTGCCACGTATCAGTGCCCATCAGTGCCCAGCAGTGCCAACTATCAGTGCCCATTATTGCCTAGCAGTGCTGCCTATCAGTGCCCATCAGTGCCACCCATAAGAAACCATCTTTGCAGCCTTTCAGTGCCCATCAGTGCAGCCTATCAGTGCCCATCAGTGCCCACCAGTGCCCACCAGTGCCACCCATGAGTGCCCATCAGTGCCGCCTATCAATGTCCATCAGTGCTGCATATCAGTGCCACCCATCAGTGCCGCCTACCAGTGCCCATCAGTGCTGGATATCAGTGCCCATCGTCAGTGCCCGCTCATTGGTGCCACCTCATCGCTGCTTATCAGTGCTTATCAGTGCTTATCAGTGCCTGTCAGTACCGCCTTATCAGTGCCCATCAGTGAAAGAGAAAACTTACTTATTTACAAAATTTTTTAACAGAAACAAAAGCATAACTTTTATTTTTTTCAAAATTTTCGGTCTTTTTTTATTTGTTTTGCAAAAAATAAAAACCGCAGAGGTGATCAAATACCACCAAAAGAAATCTCTATTTGTGGAACAAAATGATAAAAAATTTAGTTTGGGTACAGTGTTGTATGACAGCGCAATTGTCATTCAAACTGCGACAGTGCTGAAAGCTGAAAATTGGTCTGGGCAGGAGGGTGTATAAGTGCCCAGTATTGAAGTGGTTAAATATGGTTAATAGTTAAAAAGTAGTAAATAATCGAAACCATTTCAATCAGTATGGTGAAATATGAATTTTGACATTTTAAAAATCGGCCCTTTATTCTAAAGGTAATATGTGCTTCACAGCATCCTTCCAACATTAAAACAAGATAAAAGTCATGTATCAATGATAGACCATTTGAAAAAAAAAATCTTGATAGTATCTATCAATAGGGAGCATTTACTTAAAAATGAAACAAGCACAGTGAATGCTGTGTGTAAATATATTTAGCTGGTTTTACTCCTCTGCTTGACTTACTTTCTCGTAAGAAGGACAGGATTAAAAATAAATCTCAGACTGCAGTGTTTACTTTAGCACAGAACTTTCATAGTTCTTAAACATTAACACACTTGTTTCGTACCTTAGCAGCAAAGTGCTCTTGGCATGGAACCCGCATCTGTCTCAGTGGCTGAGAACATACTGTACTATACATTCAATGGACAGCAACCTTCTGATTCATAGCTCTAATTATCTTCTACTGCAGGAAAAGACACTCATGTCGAAGCTGCAATCTGAAACCCAAAAGTAATCCACCTCAATGCCATTTGATTTGCTTTCTCCTATTAGGGAATGTCCTTCTGGGAGCAAAGTAATTTAAAGTGCTGCTAGTGAAAGGGTTCAAATTATACATACAGGTAATCTCTATGTGCCAATAATGGTCATATTTGTATGCAAAGTCCTGGTAGAATTTCACTAGCTTACCTCCTTGTGGACCCCCTAAGGACTCATTCACATGCAGCAATCCACATTTGTATTGTTTTTCAGAGAGTATTTGACAGGCAGTAAGGAGGCATTATGTTGTCTCCTCACCACCTGATTAAACCTGTAAATGTCACACTACCATGCTGCAATTGCATGGCTTGCAGGGGTCAAATTTGGTGGCCGTAACGCCTGGAAATTGCACAATGCTGTTAAATTGTTGCAGCATTGTGGGCACAACATATGAACAGCCCAGAGTGGCTGCTTAACATGTCTATCGCTTTAAAGCGGAGTTCCACCCAAAAGTGGAACTTCTGCTCATTGTACTCCTTTCCCCCTCAGGTTCCACATTTGGCACCTTTCGGGGGGAGGGGGGCAGGATACCTGTCTTTCACAGGTATCCTGTTCCCACTTCCGGGAGCCTCAGCTACGGGTATTGACGTCACTGCCCGGGCTCCCTCCTCCTTCCTCCTCCTTCCCTGGCCGCCAGGCCAGTAGGACAGAGAAGCGGAGCTTCGTGCATGTGCAGTAGGGTTCCCGGCGTGAAGCCATTAGGCTTCACTGCCGGGTTCACTTACTCACAATGGAGGCGACATGCACCCAACAGCTGATGGAAACATCAGTTGCGGTGCCGACATCGCTGGACTCCAGGACAGATAAGTGTCCGATTATTAAAAGTCAGCAGCTGCAGTATTTGCAGCTGCTGGCTTTTAATTTTTGCATCAGTGGGCGGACCCCTGCTTTAAGATGCCTTGTTGACACTAGGGATGCACTTATACAATTTTTTATACAGAAGTAGGAGCACCGATACTTTTTTTTTTTTTTTTTAGTACTTGCCAATACCAATTACCGATACCTAGCACAACTGTTTTGTTTACACTTCAGCTGTCGGTAATGGTACAAAGCACTGAAAAGTTATTTAAAAATGAAAGGCATTTTAGTTTTTTAATTTTGTGCTTTTCTCAATGTGAAACGTGTAAATATATGTTATAGGTGTAAAAAAATACCATCAAACAAAGCAAACAAACAAAAAAGTTTTAATTATTAATAGTTTATAAAATAGAAGTGAACAAAAAAAGCAGGAAAATAATAATTAAATGGAGAAGGAGAATAAGGAGTATATTAAGGCTGATTAGTGTAAATTAAGGGTTAATAAGGGATTAAATAGAGGAACATTTAATAAAAAAGAAACAAAAACATTTTTTTTACTTGACAGGGTGCTTTAAACTGACTTCATCTGCAGATCGAAGTTCATCCCTTTGATCTGTAGATGAATAAACAGAAATATACAAAAGGAAACAATGTTTCTTTATATCTTTCTGTTTCAGCAGCTGAGCAATCTTGTTGATAAACTTTGCCCGGTCACTTTTTTTTTTTTGACAGCTCAGATTGCCAGGACTTCATTTACATTTCAGCTGTCAACAGGGGAACCCCACTGACAGCTGAATGAGTCCTCGGTTGTTAAGGACTAAGGATGGGCAGAACACCCCCCGGTTCGCAGCAGAGCTCCCGAACAGGGGAAATGTTCTAACTCAAACAGTGAACCCCATTGAAGTCTATGGGAGCCAAACAGGAAAAATCCAAAGTGCCCATTTTGAAGTCTTATATGCAAGTAATTGGCCATAAAAGGGGTATAGGGGTCTGGGCACTGTCCTGGGGCATATGTATCAATATATATATTTTTTTAAATGATCATTTTTGCAGGAGCAGTGATTTTAATTATGCTTAAAGTACAACAATAAAAATGAAAAATAATTTAAATATAGTGCCTGGGGGGGTCCCTCTTTAAAGTGGCACAGCTGTAGCATGCATAAAACATGCTGTAGCAAAAATGAGATTTCTAAAGAAAGAAAAACTAGTCAAATACCATTTGAAATGAATAGAGGTTGCAATTTCCAGCACCCAGCTATTGAAAAAATAAAGAAAGAAATGGCATGAGGTTTCCCCAGTCCATACCAGACCCTTTGGGACTGCTATGGATTTGGAGGGGAACCCCACGCCAATTTTTTTTAAAAACGGCATGGGGTCCCCCCCAAGATCCATACCAGACCTTTATAAAGGCATGCAGCCTTGCAGGTCAGAAACGAGCAAGCACCCCCCTCCTGAACCATACCCGGCTACATGCCCTCCACATGGGGGATGGGTGCTTTGGGGCAGGGGGGCTCTGCTCCCCCACCCCAAAGCACCTTGTCCCCATGTTGATGGGGACAAGGGCCTCTTCCTGACAGCGGCCAGCTTCCCAGCCCTGCTCCTTAACGCTTTGCCCAATCAGGGTGCAGAATGCACTGTGCAGCGCTCAGTGCAGTGCAGGGTGTTCGTCAGGCTGCGAAGACCCTGCAAATTCGGATGTTTGGCAAAAAGCCGAACAGGCAACTGTTTGCCCCTCCCTATTAAGGACACGGTGGCCCTGCTCCTTAACAACTGATAATTGCTGGCTTTTTTTTTTTTTTTTTTTTTTTTTTTTTTTTACAATTCAGCTGTCAGTGGGGGAATCCTGCTGTCAGCTGAAAGCCTGAAAGTTTCAGTTTCAGGTACTGGGGCATTTGCATAAGTACCGTTACTTGTGCAAATGCTTTGATATCAGCCCCGATATTGGTGCAACCCTAATTGACACACTTTTGACACATTTGCATCAAGTTAAAGTGCTAGTAAAGTTTGGAGAAAAAAAAACACTTCCCTCTGCCAGTTAAGGCCACAATTTGCTGGTATTCATCGCATACTAGCATATTAGGAAAGACTTACCTTAACCACTTCATCCCCGGAAGAATTTACCCCCTTCCTGACCAGTGCGTTTTTTGCGATTCGGCACTGTGTCGCTTTAACTGACAATTGCGCGGTCGTGCAACGTGGCTCCCAAACAAAATTGACGTCCTTTTGTTCCCACAAATAGAGCTTTCTTTTGGTGGTATTTGATCATCTCTGCGATTTTTATTTTTTGCGCTATAAACAAAAAAATAGTGACAATTTTGAAAAAAACGCATTATTTTTTACTTTTTGCTATAATTAATATCTCCAAAAAATAATTAAAAAAACATTTTTTTTCCTCAGTTTAGGTCGATATGTATTCTTCTACATATTTTTGGTAAAAAAAAAACCCGCAATAAGCGTTTATTGATTGGTTTGCGCAAAAGTTATAGTGTTTACAAAATAGGGATAGTTTTATGTCATTTTTATTAATATTTTTTTTTACTAGTAATGGCGGCGATCAGCAATTTTTATTGTGACTGCGGCATTATGGCAGACACATCAGACATTTTTAACACATTTTTAGGACCATTGTCATTTATACAGCAATCAGTGCTATAAAAATGCACTGATTCCTGTGTAAATGACACTGGCAGTGAAGGGGTTAACCACTAGGGGGCGGGGAGGGGTTAAGTCAGTACTAGGGAGTGTTTTCTAACTGTAGGGGGGATGGGCTAGCTGTGACACGTCACTGATCTCTGCTCCCCATATTTTAACATACATATTGGCTGATCTTTTGTATGCAATCACCAGTTACATGATTTATCTGAATGTTCACATGTTAGCATTTATTTGTTACATTGATTGAAACTTATAAGAGCAGAAACCATTTAACATTTAAAACATTTAAAGAAAATGCTTCCTTATGGACTTGAGAAGAATTGTGTTTATATATATAGATAGTGAGTACTTATCAGCCACCAGGTAAAACCAGTACCAGATGTAGACCCAAAAGCACCTGGATGGTAACAGGAATATAGGGGCAGAATGCTCACAAAGACCAAGATGGTTAAGCTCAAGGAATAAACATGATATAAATCTGAATCACATGAATGCCCCAAAGGGGGGTCCTGTTCAGACCCCAGCCAACCATTGAAACGCGTCGGTCTTCTGCACTTACAAATTGTAAACAGTGTAAGAGATCAATGCTAACATGTGAACATTCAGATAAATCATGTGCTTAGTGATTGTATACAGAATGAGATCAGCTAATATACAGTATATGTTCTATGCTAACATTTTATAAAACAGTGCCTTGAAAAAAGTAATTGTGACAGACCTAGCCGGGAGAGAGACTTTTGGAGGGGACTGAATGCTAGCCTCTTGCCGATCAATCGTGGGCCCTGGCATTTGGGAGAACGGTGCTCTTTGTGAGCTGTATGCCTGGGGACCCTTGAGGTGGTATTACTGTGGATTCGGGTCCTGGTCCCCCAGGACACACAGACTCTGGGGACCCTGGATTTGCCATATTAGGAATAGTGGCTGATTCATAATACTGGGACAAATACTGTTAGGAGATGCTGATGTCAATTCCATCCACCTGTCTGTCTGTTGCCTGCTAGAATGTGTATTGTATATAAGTCTAGTATGGGATCTAAGAGTCATTAGATCCCCGTTGTTGTTTGTGTTAATTAACTCTGCTATTGTGTGAAGAAGAGTCTGTGTTGATTTGTGATAATGTTGATTGGGTTTTCTGAGCTACAAGACGGCCAGTCTGGCCTAAAGGTCATGTCTGAGTCATCTAGGCTATCTAAAGGGATTAGTTAATTAGCCCATGTTAATTAGGTTTCTGGTCACAGGTGTATGTTCAGAGTAATATGAGCAGGAGGTATGCACCTCCTCTTTTACTGTATAAAAGAGCCTGTATTTTTCAATAAAAGAGATTCCTGTTTGAACTTACATACAGCCTGCCTGGTGTTTGTTCTGAGCTACACAACTGGATTAGAACGGCACATAGCTGTAGTTCTAGTCCCGGAGCATCGGATGACCGAACCATCAGATGTTGCGATCTGCAATCTGATTCTATAGCTGCAGAGGAGTGTCAGGAGAGTGGAACCGAGCGAGCAGGGGTTCGTTACAGTAATCATATACTTTTCTTCAGCAGGGACAGTGAAGCGGTCAGAGTTGATGGGAAGATGGATGGAGCCAAATACAGGGCAATCTTAGAAGAAAACCTGTTAGAGTTTGCAAAAGACTTGAGGCTGGGGTGGAGGTTCACCTTCCAGCAGGACAATGACCCTAAACATACAGCCAGAGCTACAATGGAATGGTTTAGATCAAAGCATATTTATGTGTTAGAATGGCCCAGTCAAAGTCCAGACCTAAAGCCAATTGAGAATCTGTGGCAAGAAACTTGAAAATTTCAGTTCACAAACGCTCGCCATCCAATCTGACAGAGCTTAAGCTTTATTGAAAAGAAGAATGGGCAAAAATGTCACTCTCTAGATGTGCAGTGCTGGTAGAAACATACCTTAAAAGTAGGGATGAGCCGAACACCCCCCTGTTCAGTTCGCACCAGAACATGAACATGAATAATCAAAAGTGCTAATTTTAAAAGCTTATATGCATGGTATTGTCATAAAAAGTGTTTGGGGACCTGGGTCCTACCCCAGGGGACATGTATCAATGCAAAAAAAAGTTTTAAAAATGGCCATTTTTTCAGGAGCAGTGATTTTAATAATGCTTAAAGTCAAACAATAAAAGTGTAATATCCCTTTAAATTTCGTAGCTGGGGGGTGTCTATAGTATGCCTGTAAAGGGGCGCATGTTTCCCATGTTTAGAACAGTCTGACAGCAAAATGACATTTGAAAGGAAAAAAAGTAATTTAAAACTACTCGTGGCTATTAATGTATTGTCGG
Source organism: Aquarana catesbeiana (assembly GCF_042186555.1). Classification (NCBI taxonomy): domain Eukaryota; kingdom Metazoa; phylum Chordata; class Amphibia; order Anura; family Ranidae; genus Aquarana; species Aquarana catesbeiana. Next base: position 37,052,368 of record NC_133326.1, read on the forward strand.
TCCGACAATACACATAGAAGTTCGTTGATAAAAACGGCATGGGAATTCCCCACAGGGGAACCCCGAACCAAAATTTAAAAAAAAATGACGTGGCGGTCCCCCTAAATTCCATACCAGGCCCTTCAGGTCTGGTATGGATATTAAGGAGAACCCCAGACAAAATTTTTTTAAAAAATGACGTGGGGGTCCCCCTAAATTCCATACCAGACCCTTCAGGTCTGGTATGGATTTTAAGGGGAACCCTGCGCCAAAATTTAAAAAAAAGGCGTGGGATCCCCCCAAAAATCCATACCAGACCCTTATCCAAGCACGCAACCTGGCAGGCTGCAGGAAAAGAGGGGGGGGACGAGAGAGCACCCCCCCTCCTGAACCATACCAGGCCACATGTCCTCAACATTGGGAGGGTGCTTTGGGGTAGCCCCCCCAAAACACTTTGTCCCCATGTTGATGAGGACAAGGGCCTCATCCCCACAACCCTGGCCGGTGGTTGTGGGGGTCTGCTGGTGGGGGGCTTATCGGAATCTGGAAGCCCCCTTTAACAAGGGGACCCCCAGATCCCGCCCCCCCTGTGTGAAATGGTAAGGGGGTACAAAAGTACCCCTACCATTTCACTAAAAAACTGTCAAAAATGTTAAAAATGACAAGAGACAGTTTTTGACAATTCCTTTATTTAAATGCTTCTTCTTTCTTCTTTCTTCTATCTTCCTTCATCTTCTTCTTCTGGTTCTTCTGGCTCTTCTGGTTCTTCCTCCGGTGTTCTTGTCCAGCATCTCCTCCGTGGCGTCTTCTGTCTTCTTCTCCTCGGGCCGCTCTGCACCCATGGCATGGGGGGAGGCTCCCGCTCTTCTCTTCATCTTCTTCTCTTCTTCATCTTCTTCTCTTCTTCTCTTCTTCTCTTCTTCATCTTCTTCTCCGGGCCGCTCCGCATCCATGCTGGCATGGTGGGAGGCTACCGCTGTGTGACGCGTCTCCTCTTATGATGGTTCTTAAATAACGGGGGGCGGGGCCACCCGGTGACCCCGCCCCCCTCTAACACACGGTGACTTGACGGGACTTCCCTGTGACGTCACGGGGAATGCCACAGGGAAGTCCCGTCATGTCCCGTGCGTCATTTTTTTTTTTTTATTTTGGTTCGGGGTTCCCCTGTGGTGAATTCCCATGCCGTTTTTAGCAATGAACTTTTATGTGTATTGTCGGACCGGCAATGCAATAGCCGCGAGTAGTTTTAAATGAATTTTTTTCCTTTGAAATGTCATTTTGCTGTCAGACTGTTCTAAACATGGGAAACATGCGCCCCTTTACAGGCATACTTTTTTTTTGCATTGATCCATGTCCCCTGGGGCAGGACCCAGGTCCCCAAACACTTTTTATGACAATAACTTCCATATAAGCCTTTAAAATTAGCACTTTTGATTTCTCCCATAGACTTTTAAAGGGTGTTCCACGGTATTCGAATTTGCCGCGAACACCCCAAATTGTTCGCTGTTCGGCGAATTTGCTAACAGCCGATGTTCGAGTCGAACACGAGTTCGACTCAAACTCGAAGCTCATCCCTACTTAAAAGACTTGCAGCTGTAATTGCAGTGAAAGGTGCTTCTTCAAAGTATTGACTCAGGGGGGCTGAATACAAATGCACGCCACACATTTCAGATATTTATTTGTAAAAAATTTTGAAAACCATTTATCATTTTCCTTCCACTTCACAATTATGTGCCACTTTGTGTTGGTTTATCACATAAAATCCCAATAAAATACATTTATATTTTTGGTTGTAACATGACAAAATGTGGAAAATTTCAAGGGGTATGAATACTTTTTCAAGGCACTGTATATATTAAATACACATCTTTCATTTATAAAGATGATCTGTGAATATGTGCCTTAAACATCCCACAAATAGTTAATGTGTATTGTATAGAATTTTCAGGGACAACAGCACAACTACTCACCACCAGGATTGTTTTTGCTGTTGTAGTTTTATAGGGCGTACACACGGTCGGACTTTGTTCGGACATTCCGACAACAAAATCCTAGGATTTTTTCCAACGGATGTTGGCTCAAACTTGTCTTGCATACACACGGTCACACAAAGTTGTCGGAAAATCCGATCGTTCTGAACGCGGTGACGTAAAACACGTACGTCGGGACTATAAACGGGGCAGTGGCCAATAGCTTTCATCTCTTTATTTATTCTGAGCATGCGTGGCACTTTGTCCGTCGGATTTGTGTACACACGATCGGAATTTCCGACAACGGATTTTGTTGTCGGAAAATTTTATCTCCTGCTGTCCAACTTTGTGTGTCGGAAAATCCGATGGAAAATGTCCGATGGAGCCCACACACGGTCGGAATTTCCGACAACACGCTCCGATCGGACATTTTCCATCGGAAAATCCGACCGTGTGTACGGGGCATAAGTCTGTTTAGTCACATTGCCTAGATGTCACTCTATCTTTCAATAGAATGAAAAATGCTCTGCTAATTCTTGTACATTGTACAGAAAAAATGAATAATGTGTTTACTGCGCCTACCAGTATACTGTATAGAATGAAGTATAAATAATATAATAATATTGTTTGAATCACTGCAAAATCCAAAAGTTCTTTTAAAGTTTCTGATACATGAGTAATCAGCATAAGTAAAATAATAAGATATTAAGAAACTGCTCTTTCCCAATGTATACTTTTAATGGTTGCAAGAAAAAAATGCCATCCAGGATCAATAGTTGTAGGAAGAACATTAGTGAAGAAACGTAAAAAACAGTTACAAGCAAATTTACCTTTCCATAGAAATTTCCGTAGTTGACGGACAGGGATTTGAAGTAGGAAGCGTGGATAGGGATGGCCAGTGTCCTTTGCATATCCTCCTCTTTAGGTTGTGGTGTTTGCAGGTTATCTTTTAAGTTGTAAAGTGCGCTGTAATAGTCAGCAAATTGATCAGCTATCTCTTGAGGGTTTGTTACTTTAGGGTGAAGGGTAGGATGAATTAGGTAGGCTATTCTAGATTTAGTTCTCACTGCCTTGATGCGATTGGCTAGATATTTGCCTGCTCTATTTGAATTGGTGTAATGCCGCGTACACACGGTCGGACTTTTCGTCTACAAAAGTCCGACAGCCTGTCCGACAGACTTCCGGCGGACTTTCAGCGGACTTGCAGCAGACTTTCTAACGAACGGACTTGCCTACACACGACCACACAAAAGTCCGACGGATTCGTACGTGATGACGTACACCGGACTAAAATAAGGAAGTTCATAGCCGGTAGCCAATAGCTGCCCTAGCATGGGTTTTTGTCCGTCGGACTAGCACACAGACGAGCGGATTTCGGGGTCCGTCGTAGTTACGACGTAAAGATTTGAAGCATGTTTCAAATCTAAAGTCCGTCGGATTTGAGGCTGAAAAAGTCTGCTGAAAGTCCGGAGAAGCCCACACACGATCGGATTACCAGCCAGCTTTAGTCCGTCGGCGTCCGTTGAACTTTTGTAGACGAAAAGTCCGACCGTGTGTACGCGGCATAAGATTGCATTTTCAGCCTACTGAGGTATTTGTCATATTGTTGAGTGAGTAGGACTCTTAGTTCCTCCCTGAGTTGCGCAAGCTTATTAGACGTGTTGAAAGTGGTGTTTTGTTTACTACAGAATTCCAGTTTGTGAATTTCGGAGAGGAGTGAGTTCAGTTTGAGGGTGTATAGTTTTTTGGCCCTAGCCCCTTGCTGAATGAAAATGCCTCTTACATAAGCCTTATGGGCATTCCAAATAGTGTAAGAGTCAGTGACTGATGCTGTATTGAAATTGAAAAAGTCTCAGAGATGCTGAGAGATCACGAGTAAGTGGTGGCTGTCTTGGATGAGCCTAGTTTTGCAATGCCAGATGGGAGTAGTGGAGGGGGCCCCCTTTTCTAGTAATGTCAAAGATATTGCAGCATGATGAGAACATGTTATATCATAGATGCGTGTCAAAGACACCTTTTGGAGCAACCACTTGTCTGTAGAGAACATATCAATGTGAGAGTAGATACGGTGTCTTGAGGAGAAAAAGGTGTAGTCTTTCTCACTTGCATGTTGGCATCTCTAGGTGTCATAGACATCCTCCTTGTAGAGCAGTGGATGTAGAGAGACTACATGTTTTCCAGTTTTGGCTGTAGAGTCTACTAGTGGGTCTGCAGTCAGGTTGAAGTCTCCGCATATGAGAAGGCTTCCGTATCTGATGGCATTGATATGGTGGGAAAGTTTACGCAGAAAGCAGAGTTGGTGTGAGTTTAGAGTATACAATGCCACTAGAGTGTAGGGATGCTCGTTAATGTAACAAGTGAGAATAATGTATCTGCCTTCTGTGTCTAGAACTGATTCCTTGAGTTGGAAAGCCAAAGTGTTTTTGATAGCTAGGAGGACACATCTCTTTTTCTCTTGGGTAGAAGCCAGGAACACATGTGGGTAGTCCCTGTGGTAGCACTGGGGGGGGGGGGGTCTGAGATGCTGAGAAATGGGTTTTCTGCACGCTCGAAATGTCAGCCCTATGTTTGTCCGCTTCTTTCCACCGGTAGAGTCTATTTAGCTGGATGAGTCAGCCCATATGGCATTCAGTGAGAGGCAGTTAAAGTTGTGGTGAAGAAGAGGAGATCAAGGGGACTTGGTACTCCAGTGCAGCCAGCTCGTGGAAGGTCATCCTTCTTGGAGTTGAGTGTGAAGAAGGCAAATTCATGGGCTCGAACAGATGTAGACACAGTTTGAACAGTTTGTGGTGTGTACCATACAGGTAATGGGGTATGTGCCCCATTATTGGTTGGGTAGACTTGGTATTCTAGGTTTGGGATTGGCTAATGTCCAATGTTATTTTATTTTGTTTTGATATTTATTATGTGATTTATGCTACGATGTTTTTAGTGCTCTGTGTATTTACTCTTGGGGAACAAATCACCTTCCTCTCCCCTAGGACTAACCATCTAGATATTTTTTTATCGTGATACGGAGTGCATTTCGTTTCACTTGTCCTTTAGAACCCAGTACAGATATGAGTGGCTTTAAGAACGCCCCTGTTTACCCTCTAAGCAATTGACTTCCTGCTTTTATGAGCCACCCACACGTGGTATATCATATAAGGATGCCATTCAACTACTTAATTTCAATTAAGGTTGTTACACTGTTGAAGGATGTCATCCAATTATTAACTTTTTAATTAATTTTAATTTTAACTTTTATCTATTTACCTTAAGGTTTCGATTCTCTTGTTAGTCTATGGATCTACCTACTTATAATGTTAATATACACCTAACATTATCATTTGGCCCATTCTTGTTTGCATCAGAAACGGGTATAAGATGTAATTATAATCCCACATCTAAGATGGCGTTTCTTTGCCATCCGCCCTTAACTAGTGGAACGCAAGGTGATTTCCGGTCCCGTCTTCAGTACGAGGCCTGGTTACGATGTTATATTATTTAAATGCGACACGTCAGTGCGTCGCCCGTGCCCCAGACGACGTCAGAGTGTGACGAAACGTACGTCGGGCGTGCTGATGTGCTGACGTTCTGCATCCACCGTCTGCAGGACGGGCGTTCGCTTCTAGCCGGCCGGCTTTATGTGCTTTTGTTTATCCATCTGAGTGTAAGTGTGATTTTATTAATTTTAACCCTTTCATGACTAAGCCTATTTTTGAAATTTGGTGTTTACAAGTTAAAATCCATATTTTTTGCTAGAAAATTACTTAGAACCCCCAAACATTATATATATTTTTTTAGCAAAGAATCTAGAGAATAAAATGACGATTGTTGCAATATTTTTTATCACACGGTATTTGTGCAGCGGTGTTTTAAACGCAAATTTTTGGAAAAGTGACACTTTCATGAATTTTAAAAAATCCAAACAGTAAAGTTACCCCAATTTTTTTGTATAATGTGAAAGATGATGTTACGCCGAGTAAATAGATACCAAACATGTCACCCTTTATAATTGCACGCACTCGTGGAATGGCGACGAACTACGGTACCTTTGAATTTCCATAGGCGACGCTTTAAAAAATTTTTACGGTTACCAGGTTTGAGCTACAGAGGAGGTCTAGGGCTAGAATTATTGCTCTCGCTCTGACGATCGCGGCGATACCTCACATGTGTGGTTTGAACACCGTTTACATATGCGGGCGCGACTTCCGTATGCGTTTTCTTCGCTGCGCGAGCTCGCGGGGACAGGGGCACTTTAAAAAATTTTTTTTTTTTTTTTTTTATTTAATTTATTTATTTTTGTACTTTATAAATTGTGTTTAAATTTTTTTTTTTTTTTTTTTACTTTTATTGCTGTCACAAGCAATGTAAACATCCCTTGTGACAGTAATATGTGGTGACAGGTACTCTTTATGAAGGGATCGGGGGTCTAAAAGACCCCCCATCCCTCCTTTACACTTCAAAGTATTCAGATCGCCGAAAACGGCGATTCTGAATACTGTGTACTTTTTTAAATTCGGCGCCATTGGCAGCCGAGTAAACGGGAAGTGACGTCATGACGTCGCTTCCGCATTTACAAGAAGAAGGCTGGAACGAAGCCGCTCGCAGCTTCGTTCCAGTCCGCCCCCAGCCGCCGAAGGCAGCGGACCGGACACCGGGCCTCCCGATCGCACGGGAGGCCCGGTAACAGCGGCGGGAGGCGGCGGGAGGGGGGGGATGTCCCCTCCCGCTCCTCCGGTATAACAACCGAGCGGCTTTTAGCCGCATCGGTTGTTATATTCGGGTAGCCGATCGCCCGCTGAAAACAACGGTACCGGGATGATGCCTGCAGCTGCGGGCATCATCCCGGTATAACCCCGGAAAGCCGAGGACGCATATATGCGTTCGGTCGGCGGGAAGGGGTTAATAAAAGGTGAAAGCAGGATTACGCTATGTTGCTCTTCTTCTCTCTTTGGTACACCTCCCTCGAGGTTTATCCCTAGCCAGGGGGTCACATCTCTACATTACAGTGAATACTGGATAATAGGGGAACAGCGTGCTTAATCCAAGCGAAGGTGGTATGTTTTCCTTTGGTGTTTCCATCTTGAAAGGCCCCGACCGGGTTAAGGTCGCAAGCTCCCCTAAGCTTGCCGTTTGGTAAGCGCGCATTCCTATCAATACCACAGTGGTGCGGTGAAGGACACATTGATTTATTTTTATTCCCACCTATCTACGCTTCTCACTATATCTACTATCTGAAATTGATTCTGGATAGGACTTTTTTACCTTTTGGTACTATGGACTTTAATATGAACTCTGTAGTTAATCCTAATTTTGGGTCCAATATTCATTTTATCTGATTTGGTTATATCATACATACCTTTTTTGTCACAGCGCTGCTCCCTATTGTATATATTTTGTAATGTGTGTATCCCACTTTTAGCGGCTGCTCTTGTGTTTGTTCTTGATCATTGAATTGTCACTTTTGGTTTCTTCAATTTTGTTTTCTCAATATGTTTTTTATGTATTAATTTTTATATATAGCACGGTGGTTTGTCCTTTCTTATTACTTTACTTGATACCTCTACACCGCTGCTCTTGTTTGCCCACGATATATTTTTTGTTATCACCTAACATTGGATCCAATTAAAATGGACATTTTTGATTATAGGATCTCCAAGAAGGTTAACACTAGTGGGGTGTTTGAACCCTACAAGAATGAAGAAGGGGATCTTAATGGCCTCTTCACTAGGTTAAAAAATCTTACCATTTCTGAAATTCATACCAAATGGGATGTTGCCTACTTGGAGACCTATGTCAAGTCCAATATGGTACCTCGTAGCCTTAGGTGGGAGGTTAGCCCCCAGAAAGGGGATATCCATCTGGAGGAATGGTATAAATATTTCAATGAGGCAGGAGTTGCTCTCCTTAGATTCCTCATTGAAAGGAAGGTACAAAAACTATCTAGATTAGATGAAGAGATCAAAACCCTTCGAGATAAATGTATCCCCCTTCTAGATACCCCTGAATACAAAGATAAATCATAAACTTTGTTGAATGTACTAGAAAAGGAAGATAGGGAACAAACCTATAAGAAAAAGAAGAAATATAATAGGGATTTGGCTGACTACCAGGGTGGGGTTGTGTTCGAGTGGCAAAAGAAATTGTTGACAGTCAATGCTGACAATGCCGCTTCAGATAACAACGCTATGGAAGTTTCCACTTCCGGCATTCCCAATGAGGTTAAGGGACCTATCTCTAATAATGTGCAAAGGACTAAAGATACCAATGCACGGGGCCTTCGCCAATCTCCTCGGAGACATTATAATTACAACAAGGGAGGACCACCACCACCACCCCCCTATTATCAATCAGGACCCCCGAGACGCTTTCCCAAACCCATTACAGGGAACAGAGGTGGTCGGTACCAAAATGCCCCCCAACCAAATTCCAATTACTACTGGAATCCGCCCACTACACAATGGGAGCCTAATTCTAACCGGGGATGGGGTCCCTACCCCCCAGTTGCACCACAGGGTGCGGGGTCCAACTCCAGACGGGGTCCTCCACCCCGTGTGGTGAATTACCCCACTGGGAGACCTACAGGAGGTCCCCCTCCTCATATGAATTATCCTAACAACCATGAGGAAAGATACTCCCATGTGGCAGGAGGTCCAATGAACAATTCATCGGGCGGCTCCAATACCAACGAATACTTCGGGTATGGAGGTACTACCCAGAACCGTTTCTTTCCTCTACATGACCTTGATGGTCCCTTGGAAGGGGACATTAACCCAGTGGGTTCCCCTTACCCGGATGATGGAGGAACCCCTGGGCCATCGTCATTCTATGAGAATGACAGGATGGGATCCTCTTATTATCCAGGCCCTTCGGGCCCTAACCCTCATGAGTGGGGTTTTCACAGGCCAGGCCAGGGTACCAAACGACTGGCAGAGCAAGGAGAGGGACCCGAGGGGGCAGACGCCTTCGAGCAAAAAAGAAAAAAGCTTTAGCTGGAACAGGGATTTTTAATTTAAGCACCGTGGTTCTCAGTCAGGAAGAAAAACTGGTGCTTGATAAAGGCCTAAAGTTCGCACCACCCAGGAAACTAAACAAGTTTGAAACGTATATGGATATTCATAAATTCATTCGCAAAATCAACATCAAGAGATACTTGCTTTCTAACCCCATCCAGGAGAGAAATGTGTTTCCCAATGACTACCAGCATTCGGGATTGGCCAATGCCTCCTTATTTAACCCCCCAGGTGCTATGGCACCCTCCATTAAGGTTTTTAAGGAGGTACTTTTGAGGGATTTAGACAAAATGCCCATTAAAAGGGTAAAGTTTGATCGGGAGCTTCATACCGGACTTGATTCTCTTTGTAACAACAAAGAGTTAGTTATTAGACCCGCGGATAAAGGGGGAGGGATTGTGGTTCTCAATAGAGGAGACTACCTCCAGGAAATGTACAGGATCCTGGAGGATAGGGAGACCTACACTCCTCTTGATTCTGATCCCAAAACCCCCTATCTTAGGGAACTGAGGAAGCTGGTTGACTGGGGGTACACTCAAGGAATTCTCAATAAGAAAGAGAAGGCCTACCTGATACATAAAGCCCCCCGTACCCCTGTGATATATTACCTGCCGAAAGTGCACAAACATCCCACCTGCCCCCCGGGATGTCCCATTGTGAGTGGGATTGATTCCCTCACGTCCCGGGTGGGCAGGTATATAGATTTTTTTCTACAACCCCTGGTGGGTAAAATGCCTTCCCTCATTAGGGATTCCAAGCATACTATCAATATACTAGCCAACTTTACCCCTACTCCCAACATGTGGATGGTGACGGCGGACGTTACGTCCTTATACACGATTATCCCCCATGAGTTGGGTTTTTATGCGGTTGAATATTATTTAAGAAGGGACTTTGATCTGTATGATGAGCAAATTAATTTTATTTTGGCACTCTTAAGATACGCTGCGTCCCATAATTACTTTTGATTTGATAAGTGTTTCTACCGACAGGACCGTGGAGTTGTGATGGGGGCTAAGTATGCCCCCAGTCTTGCAAACCTGTTTATGGCCCTGTGGGAGGAGGATGTCGTCCATGTTTGCCAGAGGCCCCAGTTAAAACTGTGGGCTAGGTACATTGACGACATCCTCCTCCTGTGGGATGGCGATCGCAATGACCTAGACCTCTTTATGGAGGAACTTAATTCCAACAATAGGGGCATTGTGCTTAATTTTGAAGCCAGCCAGTCCAATATCCATTTTTTGGACCTTAATATTGATATACAAGGGGACCGGTTTGTAACCTCTACCTTTTTCAAAAAAACAGACCGCAACTCATATATTCCTTTGAACAGCTGTCACCACAGATCATGGCTCCGGTCGGTTCCCAAGAGTACATTTTTGCGACTTAAACGTAACTGTACTGACAATTCCCAATTCTTGCAACAGGCCGGAGTCCTGATGAACTGTTTTGTGGAAAAAGGGTACAATATGGAATTTTTAACCCAAACCTTGGATGGTATTAGGGATATTGACAGGGAACAGTTACTTAATCAGGGGGCACCCCCCAGAGAGAATTCCGTTGCTCTCCCCTTTATTACCACCTACTCAATACAGCACAGCAACATTAAAAGCTTACTTAACAAACATTGGCACCTATTGGGGAATGATCCGGTCTTGAGAACTATTGTTCCAGATAAACCACAAGTGATCTTTAGGGGAGCATCGTCACTTAGGAATAGATTAGCTCCTAACGTTCTTGATCCCCCCATCAGAGGCATTCAGGGCCTTTTTGACAATTTTAAAGGGTACTATAAGTGTGGTAGATGTCGTGTTTGTAAGCTCAATTCTGCGACATCCAGGCGAACCCAGAAATTCACCTCCTATAGTACTCATGAGGAGCATGATATTAGGCCCTTCATTACTTGCCTAACGGAGGGGGTCGTCTACCTGCTGCAGTGCCCGTGCGGGTTACAGTATGTGGGCAGGACTAGGCGACCCCTCTCCGTTCGTTTAAATGAACATATCACTAACATTCTAAATGGCTTTCCTAAGCATTCTGTTTCAAAGCATTACTTGACCACCCATAGTAAAGACCCCTCCAAAACACTCTTTTTGGGAATCGATAGATATCGGCCCCATTGGAGGGGCAGCTCTTTGGTTAGGAGCATCTCAAAACTTGAGATGCTCTGGATACATAAAATTAAGTGCTATGCCCCACACGGGCTCAATGTAGATACTGACACCAATGCTTTCATTGACAACTCATAAGAAATGATCAAACCCTCAAAATTTCTGGTCTAATAAATAGTCCTTTATTCACTTATAGTCCTGGATTACCTCTAAATTTATCCCATACATCTAATAAATGGCCAATACTAGAATTATTCCTGGGTGGGTATATGCTCCATTAGTTATTCCTAGACTCCACATAATGGGGTATGTGCCCCATTATTGGTTGGGTAGACTTGGTATTCTAGGTTTGGGATTGGCTAATGTCCAATGTTATTTTATTTTGTTTTGATATTTATTATGTGATTTATGCTACGATGTTTTTAGTGCTCTGTGTATTTACTCTTGGGGAACAAATCACCTTCCTCTCCCCTAGGACTAACCATCTAGATAATTTTTTATCGTGGTACGGCGTGCGTTTCGTTTCACTTGTCCTTTAGAACCCAGTACAGATATGATTGGCTTTAAGAACGCCCCTGTTTACCCTCTAAGCAATTGACTTCCTGCTTTTATAAGCCACCCACACGTGGTATATCATATAAGGATGCCATTCAACTACTTAATTTCAATTAAGGTTGTTACACTGTTGAAGGATGTCATCCAATTATTAACTTTTTAATTAATTTTAATTTTAACTTTTATCTATTTACCTTAAGGTTTCGATTCTCTTGTTAGTCTATGGATCTACCTACTTATAATGTTAATATACACCTAACATTATCATTTGGCCCATTCTTGTTTGCATCAGAAACGGGTATAAGATGTAATTATAATCCCACATCTAAGATGGCGTTTCTTTGCCATCCGCCCTTAACTAGTGGAACGCAAGGTGATTTCCGGTCCTGTCTTCAGTACGAGGCCTGGTTACGATGTTATATTATTTAAATGCGACACGTCAGTGCGTCGCCCGTGCCCCAGATGACGTCAGAGTGTGACGAAACGTACGTCGGGCGTGCTGACGTGCTGACGTGCTGCATCCACCGTCTGCAGGATGGGCGTTCGCTTCTAGCCGGCCGGCTTTATGTGCTTTTGTTTATCCATCTGAGTGTAAGTGTGATTTTATTAATTTTAATAAAAGGTGAAAGCAGGATTACGCTATGTTGCTCTTCTTCTCTCTTTGGTACACCTCCCTCGAGGTTTATCCCTAGCCAGGGGGTCACATCTCTACATTACAGTGAATACTGGATAATAGGGGAACAGCGTGCTTAATCCAAGCGAAGGTGGTGTGTTTTCCTTTGGTGTTTCCATCTTGAAAGGCCCCTAAGCTTGCCGTTTGGTAAGCGCCCATTCCTATCAATACCACAGTGGTGCGGTGAAGGACACATTGATTTATTTTTATTCCCACCTATCTACGCTTCTCACTATATCTACTATCTGAAATTGATTCTGGATAGGACTTTTTTACCTTTTGGTACTATGGACTTTAATATGAACTCTGGAGTTAATCCTAATTTTGGGTCCAATATTCATTTTATCTGATTTGGTTATATCATACATACCTTTTTTGTCACAGCGCTGCTCCCTATTGTATATATTTTGTAATGTGTGTATCCCACTTTTAGCGGCTGCTCTTGTGTTTGTTCTTGATCATTGAATTGTCACTTTTGGTTTCTTCAATTTTGTTTTCTCAATATGTTTTTTATGTATTAATTTTTATATATAGCGCGGTGGTTTGTCCTTTCTTATTACCATACAGGGGTGCAGGAAAAAGAAACAATATTAGTACAAACAAAAACGACATGAACTAACCATAAGAAGAGGATCTAGAAATAGATCCGTGAGCATGGGAACCTGTTAGCATGGCAGGAGGGGGGGAACGGGAAGGTAAACAAAACTTCTCCATGACCGGAGGGATGAGACTTGAAAAGCTGTGTGACTCAATAGATTATGAGCCACCTCTGTTGTGTTTCTTATGCCGTGTACACACAAGCGGACTTATCTTCGGACTGAACTCCAAAGGACTTTACAATGGAGTTCCGATGGAGTTCCAATGAAACGGACTTGCCTACACACAATCCCACCAAAGTCCGATCGTTTCGAATGTGATGACTTATGACCGGACTAGAAAAGGGAGTTCAATAGCAAGTAATCCAATAGCTGCCCTTGCGTCATTTTCGGTCCATCGGACTAGCATACAGACGAATGTTTTTTTTCGATTGGAATTGAGTCCGTCGGAAAGATTTAAAACATGTTCTATTTCAAGGTCTGTCAGATTTTTTGACAGAAAAGGTCGGATGAAGCCCACACACGATCGGAATGTCCGACGGACTCGTTCCATCTGACCTTTTCTGCCGGAAAGTCCGGTCGTGTGTATGCGGCATTAGAGGACCGCTGATGTGACATCACTTGCCAATCATTTTGTAGTATGGTCAGTTGGGCCCTCGAAATCAGGGGTGGTGTGTATTCCAGGATAATACCCCACTGATGCCGGGCCTCAAGACTTTCATCCAGGGAAAAAACAGAGGTTGTGACTAGTATTAATTTTGGCAGCAAATTTCGATTTAGTTTCAGTCTTAGTCTTAGGACTAAAATGGCATTTTAGTTTTAGTCCCATTTTAGTCTTCTGCAAATGTTTTAGTTTTAGTCATATTTAGTTGACTAAATCTCCAATACATTTTAGTCGACTAAAATGTTCTATGTTTTAGTCGACTAAATCTCAACTAAAACTCATTTTAGTCGTCTAAAATGGAATGGGTGTAATTAAATTGTAATGCACTAGTTAAACATTTCTCTATAATTTCCACTCATTATATACAGCTGGATTGAAAAATCTAATTATTTATGGTATTGAGGTATGAACATGCACTACAGATCAGTGCTAATTTTGAAGTCAAATTTCAATTTAGTTTTAGTATTAGTCTTTTGACTAAAATGGCATTTTAGTTTTAGTACCATTTTAGTCTTTTGACTAAAATGCCATTTTAGCTTTAGTCGTATTTTAGTCATCTCAGTTGTTTTAGTTTTAGTCGTATTTTAGTCTTTAGTTGACGAAATTAACCCTGGCTGTGACTCCATTGTATGTGATGGAGAGTGTGGCCGGATATTTCAACTTGTGTGGAACTTGGTGGTTCCTTAGCACTTTGGGGATTGTCGCCAGATTCTAGCGTCTTTGTAGGGTATGTTTGGACAGGTTAGGGAGTAGTTGCAGTAAAGCGTACTGCTCCTGAGTCGTGTCAGCTCTGCGGGAGGTGGCAAGCAGTTGCTCCTTCACGTGGTAGTAGTGTTCCCTAAGCAGGACATCCCTTGGTGTGTCAGCAGAGAGGAAGGAGGGTTTCGGTACCCTGTGGACTGTCTATTGTGAGCTCTATAGGTGACAATGACAGAAGAAGAGAAGAGAGCAGGATGTGCACATATTGCTGCAGCTTCTGGAATACCCCTTATTTTGATATTGTTTCCTCTCGATCGATCTTTGAGATCAGCCATTTTGTCTTTCAGATAGGCAGTTTCTTCCCTATGACCTGTGTGGGCATCAACAAGCATATTAAAGGATGTAGAGTATTCCCCCATTGTAGTTTCAATATGTTCTATCCTTTCTCCCATAGCACAGACATCTGCTTGGCTTTGGGTCACCCCTGATATAATATCAGCATGTAATGATGCCCACAGAGAAAGTAGTATGTCCTTAAGCACAGTATCTGATATGGGTTGTCCCAGAGTGGGAAAAGAGGCGATAGGGTTGTTGGAGGGAGGTTGAAAGGCTGTTGTAGCAGACTGGGCCCCACTCTCCTCCATGCTGGACTCTGCTTGCTGCCTACCTGGGGAGTCGCTGTGTGGCTTACTTTTCACCGGACTCCTGGTAGAGGGCCTGGAGGCTCCAGAAGAGGACCTGCTGTGTCCTGGGGCTGATGGATGGCTCTGCTGTGGGTGGTTGTGGCTGCTGTGAGAGGCCACGGCTTCCTCCCCTGGCCTCACGGAGCGGGCTCCGTCGCCATTTTGTTGTGGTCTGGGCTGTAATGAAGGGAAGAAGACGGACAGCTTGCGGGACTTTGGCGGCTCTTTCTGATGCCTAGGCATAGGGGCGGTCATGTCAGATCTCGCTCCACCCGAGTTACAAGCAAATTTGAAAATACCAAGATTTAAAAGTCCTTAAAGTGTTACTAAAAGTTATTTTTTTTATTTTTATTTTTATTTCTTGTGCCCTAAGCATTCTAACTCTCAAAAAAGCAAGGATTTTGTTTATATATGTTTTGATTATTGGCCTTTTTATATACATATACCACAGGCAACAAGAGATCTATATACCACATGTTAACATCTCTTCTGGTTCTGTTAAACCATGCTGTATTTCATGACTTAAGCAGCTGCGGCCACGACTGATAATCCTGTTACTTGTCTTTTTTTAAAATCAATAAACTTCTTGGAAGAAAAAAAAAAATTCTTTAATTAACATGGTATACTCACTTGCTTGGTGCAATTTTATTGCACAGAGCAGCCTCGATCCTCCTCTTTTCGGGTCCCCCGCCAACGTTATTGTCTCTTCCTCTTCTTCGTGTGTCCCTATAGCAAACGACATGTTATGGGAGCACGCGGTGCCTGCTCGCACCCGAGCTGTGTGTGTATGGAGCCGCGCCCCGTGGACACACACAGCGGAACTTAACACGCCCCTTCACTTCTTCCTCACTGCTTTTGATTGACAGCAGCAGGAGCCATGTCCCTGTGTGAAGAGGAAGAAAGGGGAGAAGATATGTAGCCATGCACAGCACTGGATCTCTTCTTCCCTTCACACAGGTAAGGGTTAGGACAAAGCAATATAAAAACTTTTTTTACCTTATTGCAAGGAAACCACATTTTTTGCAATTCAGCAATGCATTAATTTAACTGACAATTGCGCAGTCATGCAATACTGTACCTAAACAAAATATATGTCCTTTTATTCCCACAAATAGAGCTTTCCTTTGGTGGTATTTGATCACCCCTGTGGTTTTTATTTTTTGCCCTATAAACAAAAAATATTGACAATTTTGAAAAAAAAAAACTATATTTTTTACTTTCTGCTATAAAACATACCCAATAAAAAAAAAAGAAAAAAAAAAATCGTATTTCTTCGTCAATTTAGGCAAATATGTATTCTGTTACATATTTTTGGTAAAAAAATACCAATAAGCTTATATTGATTGGTTTTCGCAAAAGTTATAGGGTCTACAAACTATGGGATATTCTTTTTTTTCATTTATTCTTTTTTACTAGCGATGGCAGCGATCACCGACTTATAGTGGGACTGCAATATTTGCGGCGGACAGTCGGGACCAGTGGCAGCTGGAGCTAAACATTTTTGAGGGGCCGGCAAACAAACCCCTCCAGGTCCCCACTCACCCCACAAATGGATCCTTCCAGAAGTCACGGCTCCCCTGATACCCGGCTTTCCTGGCTTCCACCCAACTAACCCGGTCTTCTTTAGATACATCTTGTGTTCTGATTGGCTGGGACAAGAACCTGGAAACCGATGGCAAATATTGATTTGTTAGTATCACAAGTGGGAGTGTTCAGGGAACAGAACACTGCACCCGAGGACAACCTTTTACAAGCTAATTAGAGCCTCAGGCTCTAATCACGTGCTTGTAAATAAATTACAGACCTCATAGAAAGCTATTAGTCCGGTACCCTGCATGCAAACTAGGGGGGCAGCGCACCTGTGCCCCTTATGGACCGGCCGCCACTGGTCAGGACACTTATGCCGTGTACACACGAGCGGACTTTTAGACAGCAAAGGTCCGACGGAACGAATCCGCCGGACAATTCGATCGTGTGTGTGCTTCATCGGACCTTTGCTGTCGAAAAATCAGACAAACTTTAGATTTAGAACATGTTTCAAATCTTTCCGACGGGCTCGAGTCTGGTCGAAAAATCATTTTGTCTGTATGCTAGTCCGACGAACAAAAAATGATGCAAGGGAAGCTATTGGCTACTGGCTATAAACTTCCTTATTCTAGTCCCTTCGAACATCATCACGTTCAAACCAACGGACTTTTGAACGGACTTTAGTCCGTTCGTGTGGGGGCAAGTCCAGTCGTTCGAAAGTCCATAGTAACTCCGTCGAAAGTCTGTCGGAAAGACCGTCGGACCTTTGATGCTGAAAAGTCTGTTGTGTGTACGCGGCATAACTGACACTTTTGACACTTTATGGGAAACAGTGACTCTAATACAGTGATCAGTGCTAAAAATATACACTGTCACTATACTAATGACACTGGCTGGGAAGGGGTTAACATCAGGGGTGATCAAAGGGTTAAATGTGTGCCCAGCCAGTGCTTTACTACTGTGGAGAAGTACTACTGTGTACTAAGAGAAGGCATGGATTGGTGCCCCTGCCGAGACACATGATCCATGTAGTGAAGGAACAGCAATCTGCCTTGTATACATAGGCAGACCGCCGTTCTGCCTGTGTACCAAAGCATTGGCAGGTGCCGGCGGACATTGAGTCTGCCATACCTGCCAATCTGTTCCCTCTGTGCCTGATCACAGTGGTAACGTGCTACCGGTGGCACGTGCCCCAGACCCGGAGGTGCAGGATCACGTACTAGGTTCATGACCCTATGCAGGAGAGCCACGTTGCCAATGTATATGTACAGTATATATAGTAACCGCCAAGCAGTTAAGGGTAAAAACATTCTTAGTTTTAGTATCACTTTAAGTCTTTTTTCAGCCAGTTTAAGTTCTTGAAATCTAGAATTACATTACGGTGGAAGAAAACATGTCTGCCCATAAAGTCTCTTTGGTTTGAACACATTACCGAGATTATGTACATGGAAAACTTTACAGCTACTATACACAATACCAAAGAGGTTTTCAGGTCTACATAACAGCAGATACCTAAAAAGGTTAAAAAGAAACTGCACTCAAAAGTAAATACATAGATTGAGTACTCTACTGTGAGATATTTTACACAGTAATACCCTGTACACACTGTCAGATTTTCCGATGGAAAAAGTGCGATCGGATTGTGTTGTTGGAAAGTCTGATCATGTGTGGGCTGCATCGGACTTTTTTCGGTCGGAATTTCCGACACACAAAGTTTGAGAGCAGGATATAAAATTTTCCGACAACAAAATCTGATCGTTTAAATTCCGATTGTGTGTACACAAATCCAACGCACACGCATGCTCAGAATAAATTAAGAGACAAAAGCTTTTGGCTACTGCCCCGTTTATAGTCCCGATGTACGTGTTTTACGTCACCGCGTTCAGAACAATCGGATTTTCCGACAACTTTTTGCGACCGTGTGTATGCAAGACAAGTTTGGCCCAAAATCCGTCGGAAAAAATCCGATGGATTTTGTTGTCGAAATGTCCAATTGTGTGTACAGGGCATAAGACTCCAATTCTAGTATAAAGAGTCACGCTACTAAAATACAAACAAAATTATATACAGTGCAAATACAAAAACTATGATAATCTCCAGTAATCACCAAGTTAAATACAAACACACAAAAATCCACATGCAAAGAAGAAAAGTCCTCTTCCTAAGTGTTCATGTAATCATATATATGTGATGAGCATCCATTACCCACAAAAAGGTATATTCCGTGAAGCCATCGCCTCTTATATAAAAAGTGCAAGCTTACTGATTATATACAGCATGACCCTCTAGTTAAAGAAATGTCATCAGAGCTTAGAACTGAACAGCCCGGCTTGGCTCATCAGAGAGTAGTTCCAAGGGTTCTCCTCAGAGGTAGATGGTTATAAGATAGTTGCCACTTGTGTTTGGCCGGAGGAGAAGATACTGTATAGCGCTATAATGGTTACTTTGATGGAAGTGTGATTTTAATTTCAATAAATTCAATAGTAAGGTTTTACACTATTGAAGCGTTTCTTTTCATGTCCTGCTGACAAACTTTATGAGATGATGCCGAGCTGACAAATATCTTATAACCATCTACCTTTAACCACTTTAATACTGGGCACTCATACACCTTCCTGCCCAGACCAATTTTCAGCTTTCAGTGCTGTCGCAGTTTGAATGACATTTGCGCGGTCATACAATACTGTACCCAGACTAAATTTTTATCATTTTGTTCCCACAAATAGAGCTTTCTTTTGGTGGTATTTGATCACCTCTGCGTTTTTTATTTTTGCTAAACAAATAAAAAAAGACCGAAACATTTGGAAAAAAATAAGTTTTGCTTTTGTTTCTGTTAAAAAATTTTGTAAATAAGTAAGTTTTCTCTTTCACTGATGGGCACTGATAAGGCGGCACCGATGAGGTGGCACCAATGAGCGGGCACTGATGGGCACTGACGAAGGGCACTGATATGCGGCACTGATGGGCACTGGTAGGCGGCACTGATGGGTGGCACTGATATGCAGCACTGATGGGCATTGATAGGCGGCACCTGATGGGCACTCATGGGTGGCACTGGGTGGCACTGGTGGGCACTGATGGGCACTGATAGGCGACACTGATGGGCACTGAAAGGCTGCAAAGATGGGTTCTTATGGGTGGCACTGATGGGCACTGATAAGTGGCACTGCTGGGCACTGATGGGCACTGATAGGCGGCACTGCTGGGCACAGATTAGTATTTCCCTGGGGGTCTAGGGGGCATACCTGGTGGTCCAGTGTGGATGGCCATCCTGGTAGTCCTGGGCGGCTGGTAAAGAGATCACGTGGTAAAGAGTCTCTGTCAGAGACTTTTTACCTAGATTGGTGTTGCGGGGTATCAGACTGACACCCCGCAACAACAATCGCCGCAATGCACGCCCCCGGGGGTGCGCAGCGGCTCAATATCCTGAGGACATCATATGACGCCCAGTCAGGATATTGAAACCACTTTGCCGCCGTCATTCTGCTATATGGTGGGCGGCAAGTGGTTAAGGAGAACCCTTGGAACTGCTCTCTGCTGATCCAAGCTGGGCTGTTTGGTTTTAAGCTCTGAGGACCTTTCTTTAACTAGAGGGTCATATATAGTCAGTAAGCTTGCACTTTTTCCATAAGAGGTGGTGGCTTCACGGAATATACCTTTTTGTGGGTGATGGATGATTATCACATACTATATATGATTACATGAACACTTAAAGCGGAGTTCCAGACACTTTTGAGACGTGGTCTTAAACGAAAGACGAAGACCACCTCTCCACCCCTCGTCTTTGGCTAGTTAATTTTTTTTTTTCTTCTAACTCACCTTTTTTATGAAGTACAGCCTGTACTTCCGATCCATCCGGTCTGCGGCACAGGACGCTATTTCCTCTTCTTCGGTGAGCCCCCCCCCCGCTGTCTCCTGGGACTTGTGTGTGTCCCAGAAGGCAGTTGGCCATTCACAAAGCACTGCGCGACTCGCGCATGCGCAATAGGAAACGGGCAGTGAAGCCTCAAGGCTCCACTGCCGGTTCCCCATAGTTAGAATGGCTGGATGGATCGGCTTCGGGGGGACGACATCACGGGCTCCCTGGACAGGTAAGTGTCCTTATTAAAAGTCAGCAGCTACAGTGTTTGTAGCTGCTGACCTTTAAAAAAAAAAAAAATTGCGGGTGGAACACCGCTTTAAGAAGAAGAATTTCCTTTTTGGCACACAGCCTTTTGTGTGTTTGTATGTAACTTGGTGACTACTGGAAGATATTATAGTTTTTGCATTTGCGCTGTATATCATTTTTTTGTATTTTAGTAGGGTAACTCTTTATACAGATACTTACCTGTACACGCTCACACAACCTGCGTAGATACAGGATATTTCTTTCCTTTTTCACCTTATGGGGAGCGTTCCCTCAACATTCTTCATCTTCTCATTCCTTCTACAACATTATAAGGCTGGCTTCTTTAAAGCGGTAGTAAACCCAGCCATAAAACAGTTTAATTTCCGGCATGTGCCGGAAATGCAGCACTCCCTTTGGTTGTGCTCTCAACCAAACTGTCAAACCATCCAATGGCTGGTGTCATAATTGATCACATGTGCAGCATCATGGCAGTTGTAGATTAAACAGAGGCAAAGATGGCAGCTTCCTTGGCTGAAAACAACAGGAGGGTTTGCTTACACTTTAAGTCTGTATTTGACCATTTTATTTGCCTATACTATGACTTAAAAATTATCAAAATCTTTCTTTATTCTCAGTTACCACATTCAAGCTGACAACAGAAATCAGGTTTGCAATAGGTATATCTGTTCATTACACTAATTGATGGGCACTACCAGTGTGGTCACATTTGCTTGTATTAGAAGAAGTAGACTAGTACAGGTTCTGGAGAACCTCTGGATTTGAGTAACTGAGTAATTATTTATTTAAAAGGCAGCACATGGAAATAGTACAACATAAATCAAGTATAGACTTTATAGTACAAAATAATGAGTCAAATACACAGTCGAAGGTCAAGAGTCTACACAATAGTGTTTCAAATAAACAGTTTCTAGCAGTAATGTAATCTATACATATCCTGTTTGAGTGAAGTTGGTTTATGAAGTATGTAGGGTAAGAGGTGTTTAGGTTGATCTAGTCATCAAGTATCAAATGAATTTCCAGTGTTGTGATTTTTATCATATGTATAAGGGTAAGCTAGGATTTGAACTAGCACACAGGGAGGGATTTTGGATATAAGAATCAATGAATTAAAACACATTCAAGAACTGGGACTTTGATGTGGTAGAGGAGAAGGGCCACCACCATGATAAATCACAGTATCGCTTGAAGTTTATTTGTAAAGTGGTGTAAACAGCACAGAAAGTCAACACGTTTCAGCTTAAAAAACCCTTAATCATGATTGGGAAGATACAAAGAGGGATACGGTAGTTACAATTGAGATTGAACCAGAGATAAGGGGATTATTACGGTGCCAAAAGAAAACTAAAGTACATAAAATATAAAAGTATAATGTTTTATTAACAACTTTAAAAAGATTTATACAAAATTACATATCTCAGGTGTGCACAAAACTGGGGAAGTTAAAAACAATTTGTAGCAGTCTTACAAGACCCAGCCTAAGAACCTGGTGGCCAATCTTGTAAGCAGGTAATCAGAAGTCCCACATGTTTTGCCTGAAACGGCTTCCTCAGGGACAGTTGGTTGTACCTGTATTGCTACTGTGAACTCTATAATGAAAAATTGTAATCAGACAAAGAAGATAGTATAATGACATGCAATATACTTAACATGAGTGGAGGGTATAGATTTTGTGAGGCTGTCAGACGTGACCATGCATCAAACCACATAAGGCAGAACTGAATGGGCACCTAGTGCATCCCACCCACCCAGATGGCCCCATAGTCCAACGGGCATCCCAGAGTGCCTTAAGATGGTAAGAAACCTACCTGCTGGTCACCAGGGGCAGGCGTGAGGGGTTCCTGGGGCAGATCCAGTGTATCAATGCACAATATGAGGCAGCAGGGGGCAAATAAGAGGTGGATAAAGGACAGTATGTACATTTTAGAATGGGTGAAAGGGCTTGAATAGATTCCAAAAATTATCTGGGTCTACAAGCCAGAGAACATAGGGTCGGACTAACATAGTGTCAAAAAATACTTACAGTGTATATAGTTCTCAAAAAAGAGGAAGAAAAATGGCAGGGCACCCAATAGGCTGGAATGATATCTTCAAAAAGGCAATTGGATAATGACAGGGAATGGATGAAAAAATCTAAAAGTAATTAATAAGGTAGTGTTATAAGAATAGAATCTAAGAAATGGGTAATCCAAATAAAGATATTATACGGATTCTAGAGATAAGTGGAGGGTATCATATACAAGAGATAATGTTTGTTTAGAAAGCAGAGATGGGTAGACAAACTTACCCAAAAATTCAAAGTAATATTGAGATGCAATGAGCTATGCGTTTTTCATAGGTAGACATACTCTAGGTAGCCCAAAGGACATCGTGCTGCAGGAAAAACATAAGGGGAAGGCACTTGTAAAAGACTGATATTATGCAGAAAATAGAGTGGGTAGGTAACAAGAAGCTTGTAAACTTACCAAAGTATGTGATAACATTCGCATGGGTGCCCTGAAGTCCCCGGCGGTCCTATACCCCCCACACAAGTGCAGCATCTGACGCCGCTGCATGTGTGAGCGGACAGGAGGCGCCACTGCACATGCGCCCGACAACAAAGCTCCCGGGCCTACAAGGTCCAGGAGGCTTTGCAGGGATATCCAATGCTGCGTGTGTAAGCACGCAGTGGATGGTGCAATAGACTGTGAAGCCGATCAAGGCAACGGCGTCACAGTCTACCAGGAGATGTAACCGGATCAAAGGATCACCTGAATGGCAGTGGCAGGGGGCGGGCAAATGCTGACAGTTAGCATTGCCCTTGGGTGTCCATGCAGCCGGGGTAGCATTAAAGACCAGGATGTACATCACAGGGGTCTGACCCACCTGTCACTCAGGCATCCAGCAGGAATGGTTACACAAGGCTACTTAGGGGAGACTATGACGGAGCAGGGGAGCGACCCGGAGGGGGGCGAATGGAGGAAAAGGAGAGCCAGATTCAGGCTCTAGTGAATGGGGTGAAGCACCGGGGGTATGTGGGGAACTGTGGGCCGCACACCACTCGCACACCGTTAGGATGAAGGAAGGCCCAGTCCCCATCATAATCCCCGGATAAATCAGGTCTGACAACCCCACAAATTACAAAGCAAAGAGTAAAATACAAATGAAACAACATAACAAGAAACATTGTACAATAGTAAGTTTCCAAAAGCTACACCTGTACACGTCTAGCTCATGTCAATGATAGAAACAAGGGTTGCATATAAAACACATGGTATTTTAAGTATATAGAATAATAAATGATCCCAAGATGCATGGTGTGACTGGGGTGTGGGGAAGATGCATATGACACAAAGTCATAATAAGAAGATTAAAGAAATGATTTAAAGCTGATGTATTCATTTAACCCTGGAAATTTGGTGACATCCAGGGTATGTATCCATTTGGTCTTGAGTTGGAGTAGTTTTTGATCAATGTCACTGCCCCTGGCATGTACAGGAACATGCTCAAGGGCGGTGAAGCCAATGACCTGGGGATTAAAGTTGTGTTGATGTGCCACATGTCGATTAATGGAGGTGGACGTCTTCCGTTTGTAGAGTGGTTTTATATGGTCCCTGATGCGTATTCAGAATGGGCGTTTGGTTTTCCCAACATAATAACAGCCACAAGAGCAGGTGGCCAAGTATACTACACCTACAGATTGACACGTAATTGTATGCTTGATTTTGTGAATATGACCATTAGGAAGCGGGATTTCGCGAGAGTCATAGATAAATTCGCAAACGTCGCAATTTCCACAAGGAAATGTGCTGAAAGTTCTTAAAGTGGATTCAGATTTAGGTGAATGGTGACTGACTATCAGTCTGTCCCTGAGTGATGGAGAACTTCGGTAGGTGATATCTGGGTATGGTTTGATATATTTATTGATGGTGTTGTCAGCCGTGGGTAGTGGCCAAAATTTATTAAGAATGTCTCTTACTTGATTGTGATGTTGTGAGAACTGAGTAATGAGACGAACGGGTTGAAAGGTATCCCGATTTTTGGTAGAAAAAATCATTTTTTTCCTGTCTATTTTTTTAACCTTATTGAAGGCATGCTTCAATAATGTATGGCTATATCCTCTATTTTTGAGTCTATGGTACAGATCACGGGAGGTTGTGAAAAAATCAGTTTCATGCGAACAATTGCGTTTAATACGAAGATACTGACTATAGGGAATGCTATTTAAGAGTGGTTTTGGATGGGCACTATTGGCATGAAGAATAGTGTTTCCGGATGTCCCCTTACGATACAACGATGAAGAAAGGTTTCCATTAGAGTCTAGTTGAATCTCCAAATCCAAAAAAGTAATTTTGGTCTGGCTGCATTCCATCGTAAATTTCAAGTTGAAAGTATTGATGGCTAGAGCATCAACAAATTGAAGAAGTTGTTCCCGAGTGCCAGACCAAAAGAAAATCACATTGTCTATATATCTGTGCCATGACACAACGTGGCGCAAAAAATGGGTTAAGTCAGATTAGCAAACAGTTCTCTTTCCCACCCCCCGGGTACAGGTTTGCGTAGGATGGCACACATTTAGTGCCCATAGCCACACCCTGTACCTGGAGGAAGTGGGAAGAGCCAAACATAAAATGATTCCGTGTCAAGATAAAACATAGAAGGTTAATGAC
Organism: Aquarana catesbeiana; assembly: GCF_042186555.1. Taxonomy (NCBI): domain Eukaryota; kingdom Metazoa; phylum Chordata; class Amphibia; order Anura; family Ranidae; genus Aquarana; species Aquarana catesbeiana. The sequence continues at coordinate 37,077,598 of NC_133326.1, forward strand.
AAATTGGCCATATGCTTCAAATTTGGGACCTCTTTCTTGTATTAGTTTGGTGACCACATCAATACCGTTATTGTGAGGGATGACATTATAAAGGCTCTCTACATCTAAAGCAACCAACCATACATTATGAGGTATGCAGGAAGTAGGAAGTAGGAAGAGTAGTAAGAAAATAACGGACCCCCTTAAAAAATCATGGGAAGATAATTTGCAAACTTGCTCCTTCAATATGATCAGTATGCTGTGTCAACAGTATGAACAAGAATTGGACTTACTTGATGTTTCCATTAATGAATGGCTCTCTGATCATGCCACTGATGTGTCCTCCTCAAGGTTCACCCAAAGGGACAAAGACCTGCGGGCCCACCTTGAGGAATACACGGTAGACGTGATCAATGCTAAGGAAAGCAAATTTCTGCGAGACAAACTGGCCCATACTAATGGCTATGCCTACAGATGGGAAAGTGGTGTCTTTAAAAAATCTACAATGAAACCCAGCTCTGAGAATGTACCTAAAAACAACAATTATGCACCTAATGTTTTCTCTACTTCCTTTTCTTCTAGCACATCGACCACATATCGAGATCTATCACAGGATAGGATCCCTAAGAAAAGAAAGGGTGAACTACCCACCACCTCCAAGGACTCTATTCGGCGCACTTTCAGAGCTATTAATGCAACGAAACCCACTGTTGTTCAACCTAAAACTACTAGCATTTCCACTCCTCTAAAACGTGCACTGCCATGACCACCGCTTACTACTACCCGAACTGCGCACTCTGCACTCACAACGACGACACCAGCACCTCTCGCTCTCCCTGCTCCCATTGGAAGACGGGTAAGTGAACGAATCTCACTTCTATGTTTCCCACGAACACACAATCCGCGGACCCCAAGATCGCCCCTATTTTTTTAGCTCAAGCACTGGACTCACCGCAGAGTCCTATACCGAATTATTCAGATGCCCTTCCTCACAAGGAACCATTGATCTAGATGCAGTCAATCTCTCTTCCTTTCCACTTACCAAAGAACAAGTAAAGGTGCTCCAGTTAAGTCTTACGTTTTGCCCTTCTGCTGACTTTAACAAATTCCAATTTGTTAAAGATATTCATTTATTTGCGAGGAAATTAATGTACAAAGTTATCTACGACAAACCCTCCCAAATAACGGCCATCGACTTTTTGTCACACAATACTACTCCCACACTGGCCAAAATTAAGGCCATTGAGGATCTTCTAACACTTTTGGAAGAGGGTGGCACAGACGACGACTATAGTCATCCATTGACGATGCTGGTATAGTGGTCTCTGGTGTCTCCTTCCCTCCCCCTTCTTCTTTCAAACCAAATTCAAAATCTTTTCCCACACTTTCTACCAACCCGAACATCTGGGCGTTTGTAGAACAAATAACTAATGCAATCAAACATCAAGAGTTTTCCATTCCCCATTCATCCAATCTATCCCTTGCCCACAAACGGGCCTTAAAATCTTTACAAAACCACCCTGGGCTGGTTATTAAACCAGCCGACAAGGGCGGAAACGTGGTTGTTATGAATGTTGCGGCTTATGAATCCATGTGCAGCAACATCCTTGACAGCAAGGACTGGTATCGACCTATTTCCCGGCTACTTATTGACAATTTTGCCACGGAATACTATGAACTTATCTTTTCTGCTTATCAACAAGGTGTTATAGATATACATAGTTACATAGTTACATAGTAGGTGAGGTTGAAAAAAGACACAAGTCCATTAAGTCCAACCTATGTGTGTGATTATGTATTACATTATATATCCCTGTATGTTGCTGTCATTTAGGTGCTTATCTAATAGTTTCTTGAAGCTATCAATGCTCCCCGCTGAGACCACCGCCTGTGGAAGGGAATTCCACATCCTTGCCGCTCTTACAGTAAAGAACCCTCTACGTAGTTTAAGGTTAAACCTCTTTTCTTCTAATTTTAATGAGTGGCCACGAGTCTTGTTAAACTCTCTTCTGCAAAAAAGTTTTATCCCCATTGTGGGGTCACCAGTACGGTATTTGTAAATTGAAATCATATCCCCTCTCAAGTGTCTCTTCTCCAGGGGGAATAAGTTCAGTGCTCGCAACCTTTCCTCATAACTAAGATCCTCCAGACCCTTTATTAGCTTTGTTGCCCTTCTTTGTACTCGCTCCATTTCCAGTACATACTTCCTGAGGACTGGTGCCCAGAACTGGACAGCATACTCCAGGTGCGGCTGGACCAGAGCCTTGTAGAGTGGGAGAATTATCGTTTTATCTCTGGAGTTGATCCCCCTTTTAATGCATGCCAATATTCTGTTTGCTTTGTTAGCAGCAGCTTGGCATTGCATGCCATTGCTGAGCCTATCATCTACTAGGACCCCCAGGTCCTTTTCCATCCTTGATTCCCCCAGAGGTTCTCCCCCCCAGTTTATAGATTGCATTCATATTTTTGCCACCCAAATGCATTATTTTACATTTTTCTACATTGAACCTCATTTGCCATGTAGTCGCCCACCCCATTAATTTGTTCAGGTCTTTTTGCAAGGTTTCCACATCCTGCGGAGAAGTTATTGCCCTGCTTAGCTTAGTATCGTCTGCAAATACAGAGATTGAACTGTTTATCCCATCCTCCAGATCGTTTATGAACAAATTAAATAGGATTGGTCCCAGCACAGAACCCTGGGGAACCCCACTACCCACCCCTGACCATTCTGAGTACTCCCCATTTATCACCACCCTCTGAACTCGCCCTTGTAGCCAGTTTTCAATCCATGTACTCACCCTATGGTCCATGCCAACGGACCTTATTTTGTACAGTAAACGTTTATGGGGAACTGTGTCAAATGCTTTTGCAAAATCCAGATACACCACGTCTACGGGCCTTCCTTTATCTAGATGGCAACTCACCTCTTCATAGAAGGTTAATCCTCATAGACTGGTTTGGCAAGAACGATTCTTCATGAATCCATGCTGATTACTGCTAATGATACCATTCTTATTACTAAAATCTTGTATATAGTCCCTTATCATCCCCTCCAAGAGTTTATATACTATTGATGTTAGGCTAACTGGTCTGTAATTCCCAGGGATGTATTTTGGGCCCTTTTTAAATATTGGTGCTACATTTGCTTTTCTCCAATCAGCTGGTACCATTCCAGTCAGTGGACTATCTGTAAAAATTAGGAACAATTGTCTGGCATGCTCATTGTGAGGCTGTTGGAACTTAGTCCAAGTGCAACTGGTCTAAGTGGTGAGTTAGAGTGAACAAGTCTTGCTTTTTGTTTGCTGGGTTGCATTTTTGGGGCTTTTCCTTTTAGTTTTTCAATCACCTTTTTCTGTCACTTTTTAAATTTTTTTTTTTTTTTTTCTCTTCTTTGGATCCTTCAGGCTATCAATTAAGGGGAGTGGTTAATTGCTCACAGGTGCTTGTGGCTTATATAACTTTGTGTAGGACTCATCCTGAGCCTGCTCATTGTGAGGCTGTTGGAACTCTGTGCAAGTGGAACTGGTCTAAGTGGTGAGTTAAAACCAGAGTTTAAAACAGGAGGTTATAACAGGGGTCATAGTACCTGTGTAGAGTGAGTACCTAAGTGTTGTCTGAGTAGTGTGTGTGTGGATCGTTAGTACTTGTGTATTGTGTACTGTATACTTGAGCATTGCGAGTGCACGTAGGTCTGCGACTGTTCTGCGATTGCACGTAGGTCTATGAGTACCTGTGTATTGTTTTGTTGTGTACCTGTGTACCTGTGTATTGTCTTGAGTATTAGTGCCAGGAAGCTAGCTGTTAGGTAATTTGGACAGGGTAAAATCCCCAATCCTCACTAAATTTAATAGGTACGATGCCCGGCGGGTAAGGAGAGGCGACTCTTTGTACATCTTGCTGCATGTATGCGTTCCTTGATCATCCGATCGAGGGCGAATACTGCTTTGCAAAATGTAAGCACATTGTTTCCCTGGAAGCCCAGGTTGTGAATCTGGGGAAGCAACTGTCAGCACTGAGAAGTCCCTCCATACTAAAGGAAAGCCAGGAACGTACACGGCAGGTGCCGGCAGGGGCCAGCACAGAGGCGGGTGGGGACAAAGAGGTGCAGGCACTAGCAAAGAGTAGATGGGTGACAGTCAGGAGGAGTAGAGGGGGAAGTGCCAGGGAGGCCGATCCAGGACTGGAGCATCCCAATAAGTACGCTCCATTGAGTGACATTGGTGAAACCAGTCAGGGACCAGCACTGCTGGAGCTGAGGGACTCTCCTAGCTGCTGGGGAAAGAACTCCTCCAGTGAGAGTGGGGGGGCAGCAAGGGGAAAGAAAAGACAGATTCTGGTGGTAGGGGACTCAATTCTTAGAAGGACAGAGAGGGCAATCTGTAACCAAGACCTGAAGCGCCGAACAGTATGTTGTCTACCGGGCGCTCGGGTTCGGCACATCACGGATCTTGTGGACAGATTACTGGGAGGGGCTGGGGAAGACCCAGCTGATATGGTGCACGTTGGCACCAATGACAAAGTCAGAGGCAGATGGAGTGTCCTAAAGAATGATTTTAGGGACTTAGGAGTTAAATTGAGGAAAAGGACCTCCAAGGTAGTATTCTCAGGAATACTACCGGTACATCGAGCCACACCAGAAAGGCAGAGGGAGATTAGGGAAGTAAACAAGTGGCTGAAGAGCTGGTGTAGTAAGGAGGGGTTTGGGTTCCTGGAGGACTGGGCCGACTTCTAAGTCGGTAACCGGTACTATAGAAGGGACGGACTGCACCTAAATGAGGAGGGTGCAGATCTGCTGGGAATGAAGATGACCAAAAAGTTAGAGGGGTTTTTAAACTAGGCGATGGGGGGGAGGGTCCAGAGGCAGAGATAGCCAGCGTGGAAGATATTCCAGAGGGTAGTATTGGGGGCATTAGTGGTAGGTTAACCAAAGCACAAAAACACAAGGTGAGTATAGTAGCAAGTCCTAGTTGCAATCTCGAAACACCCAATACGAGGACAATATGCGACCGGTCTAAACTATGTGGCATGTTTACCAATGCCAGGAGCATGGCGGACAAGATGGGTGAACTAGAGAAAATTAGGAACAACAATTAGGATATTAGCACTTGGAAATTTTTAAATGTGAAAGATCCCAAAATACCAACCTTCTACACTTTACCAAAACTGCACAAATCCTTAGAGTCTCCGCCCGGCCATCCTATCGTGTCAATGCCTTACCGAAAACGCAAGCGCACTTGTTGACAAGTACCTCAGTCCACATGTCACATCACTTCCTTCGTATGTCAAAGATATGATACACCTTCTTCGTATTCTTGAGGACCTACATTTACCTCATAATGTATGGTTGGTTGCTTTAGATATAGAGAGCCTTTATCATGTCATCCCTCACAATAACGGTATTGATGTGGTCACCAAAGTAATACAAGAAAGAGGTCCCAAATTTGAAGCATATGGCCAATTTGTCATTAACCTTCTACGTTTTATCTTGAAACAGAATCATTTTATGTTTAGCTCTTCCCACTTCCTCCAGGTACAGGGTGTGGCTATAGGCACTAAATATGCGCCATCCTATGCAAACCTGTACCTGGGGGGGTGGGAAAGAGAACGGTTTGCCAATCCTGACTTAACCCATTTTTTGCGCCACGTTGTGTCGTGGCACAGATATATAGACGATGTGATTTTCTTTTGGACTGGCACTTGGGAACAACTTCTTCAATTTGTTGATACTCTAGCCAACAATACTTTCAACTTGAAATTTAAGATGGAATGTAGCCAGACCAAAATTACTTTTTTGGATTTGGAGATTCAACTAGACTCTAATGGAAGCCTTTCTTCATCGTTGGGGACGTTGGGGACATCCGGAAACACTATTCTTCACGTCAATAGTGCCCATCCAAAACCACTCTTAAATAGCATTCCCTATAGTCAGTATCTTCGCATTAAACGCAATTGTTCGCATGAAACTGATTTTTTCACAGCCTCCCATGATCTGTACCATAGACTCAAAAATAGAGGATATAGCCATACATTATTGAAGCATGCCTTCAATAAGGTTAAAAAAATAGACAGGAAAAAAATGATTTTTTCTACCAAAAATCGGGATACCTTTCAACCCGTTCGTCTCATTACTCAGTTCTCACAACATCACAATCATGTAAGAGACATTCTTAATAAATTTTGGCCACTACTCACGGCTGACAACACCATCAATAAATATATCAAACCATACCCAGATATCACCTACCGAAGTTCTCCATCACTCAGGGACAGACTGATAGTCAGTCACCATTCGCCTAAATCTGAATCCACTTTAAGAACTTTCGGCACATTTCCTTGTGGAAATTGCGGTGTATGTGAATTTATCTATGACTCTCGCGAAATCCCGCTTCCTAATGGTCATATTCACAAAAGCATACAATTACGTGTCAATCTATAGGTGTAGTATACTTGGCCACCTGCTCTTGTGGCTCTTATTATGCTGGGAAAACCAAACGCCCATTCTGAATACACATCAGGGACCATATAAAACCACTCTACAAACGGAAGACGTCCACCTCCATTAATCGACATGTGGCACATCAACACAACTTTAATCCCCAGGTCATTTGCTTCACCGCCCTTGAGCATGTTCCTGTACATGCCAGGGGCAGTGACATTGATCAAAAACTACTCCAACTCGAGACCAAATGGATACATACCCTGGATGCCACCAAATTTCCAGGGTTAAATGAATACAATAGCTTTAAATCATTTCTTTAATCTTCTTATTATGACTTTGTGTCATATGCATCTGTATTCTTCCTCCTATCTGCTTCATCCCCACGCCCCAATCACACCATGCATCTTGGGATCATTTATTATTCTATATACTTAAAATACCATGTGTTTTATATGCTACCCTTGTTTCTATCATTGACATGAGCTAGACCTGTACAGGTGTAGATTTTGGAAACTTACTATTGTACAATGTTTCTTGTTATGTTGTTTCATTTGTATTTTACTCTTTGCTTTGTAATTTGTGGGGTTCTTAAACCTGATTTATCCGGGGATTATGATGGGGACTGGGCCTTCCTTCATCCTAATGGTGTGCGGCCCACAGTTCCCCACATACCCCCGGTGCTTCACCCCATTCACTAGAGCCTGAATCTGGCCCTCCTTTTCCTCCATTCGCCCCTCTCCGGGTCACTCCCCTGCTCCGTTGTAGTCTCCCCTAAGTAGCCTTGTGTAACCATTCCTGCTGGATGCCTGAGTGACAGGTGGGTCGGACCCCTGCGATGTAAATCCTGGTCTTTAATGCTACCCCGGCTGCATGGACACCCAAGGGCAATGCTAACTGTCAGCATTTGCCCGCCCCCTGCCACTGCCATTCTGGTGATCCTTTGATCCAGTTACATCTCCTGGTAGACTGACGCCGTTGCCTTGATCGGCTTCACAGTCTATTGCACCATCCGCTGCATGCTTACACACGCAGCGTTGGATATCCCCGCAAAGCCTCCTGGACCTTGTAGGCCTGGGAGCTTTGTTGTCGGGCGCATGTGCAGTCCTGTCCGCTCACACGTGCAGCGACGTCAGACGCTGCACTTGTGTGGGGGGTATAAGACCGCCGGTTTCTCCGGCCACAACACCGCTGGGGACTTCAGGGCACTCATGCAAATGTTATCACATACTTTGGTAAGTTTACAAGCTTCTTGTTACCTACCCACTCTATTTTCTGCATAATATCAGTCTTTTTACAAGTGCCTTCCCCTTATGTCTTTCCTGCAGCACGATGTCCTTTGAGCTACCTAGAGTATGTCTACCTATGAAAAACACATAGCTCATTACATCTCAATATTACTTTGAATTTTTGGGTAAGTTTGTCTACCCATCTCTGCTTTCTAAACAAACACTATCTCTTGTATATGATACCCTCCGCTTATCTCTAGAATCCGTATATCTTTATTTGGACTACCCATTTCTTAGATTCTATTCCTATAACAATACCTTATTAATTACTTTTAGATTTTTTCATCCGTTCCCTGTCATTATCCAATTGCCTTTTTGAAGATATCATTCCAGCCTATTGGGTGCCCTGCTATTTTTCTTCCTCTTTTTTGAGAACTATATACACTGTAAGTATTTTTTGAGACTATGTTAGTCCGACCCTGTGTTCTCTGGCTTGCAGACCCAGATAATTTCTGGAATCTATTCAAGCCCTTTCACCCATTCTAAAATGTACATACTGTCCTTTATCCACCAGGTCCTCTTATTTGCCCCCTGCAGCCTCATATTGTGCATTGATACCCTGGATCTGCCCCAGGATCCCCCCACGCCTGCCCCTGGTGACCAGCAGGTACGTTTCTTACCATCTTAAGGCACTCTGGGATGCCCGTTGGACTATGGGGGCCATCTGGGTGGGTGGGATGCACTAGGTGCCCATTCAGTTCTGCCTTATGTGGTCTGATGCATGGTCACGTCTGACAGCCTCACAAAATCTATACCCTCCACTCATGTTAAGTATAGTGCATGTCATTATACTATCTTCTTTGTCTGATTACAATTTTTCATTATAGGGTTCACAGTAGCAATACATGTACAACCAACTGTCCCTGAGGAAGCCGTTTCAGGCGAAACATGTAGGACTTCTGATTACCTGCTTACAAGATTGGCCACCAGGTTCTTAGGCTGGGTCTTGTAAGACTGCTACAAATTGTTTTTAACTTCCCCAGTTTTGTGCACACCTGAGATATGTAATTTTGTATAAATCTTTTTAAAGTTGATAATAAAACATTATACTTTTATATTTTATGTACTTTAGTTTTCTTTTGGCACCGTAATAATCCCCTTATCTCTGGTTCAATCTCAATTGTAAATTCATTGGGATGAGGTGCCATATTGTACCGAGGACCATCCAGTCACTTAAACCCCTTCTTTTCAGAGATACGGTAGTAGTGTAGCTCTTTGGTGTTGGACTTTGATGTGAGCTTTTATAAGGTAGCGAGGAGACAAAAGCATTTGGGGAGTGCACTGGCTCAGGTAAGGCTGCTCACAACAAACAGGACTACTCTTCCGTGGGTAATCAACAGGTTACCAGAAAAAACATGCACCAATGGAGAGACCAAATGATAAAAGAGTCCAAATTGATTTACTGGTTTACATTTTAAAATGTGTCTCAGGAGCCAGAAAAAAACTCCTCCTTCATGAGGGCTTCAGTTAAAATTAGATTCTTGAATGGACTCAAAATAGGGATTTCTTGTGTGAATCTACACTATATTGCCAAAAGTATTAGGACACCTGCCTTTACACACACATGAATCCTAATGGGATCCCAGTCTTAGTACGTAGGGTTCAATACTGAGTTGACCCACCCTTTGCAGCTATAACAGCCTTCCCAGAAAATGATATTGTAAAATGACAGAAATTTTACAAAACATGACAAAACCTGCATTCGTCATTTTTTTCTGCTTGTGAGAAGTTAAAGAGCATCTGTAAATTCTTGTTAGTCTTTATTTAGCAACTGTGATAAAAACACTAGTCAGCACATAGAACTGAAAAACTAAACACTCAATAGCTCCTTTGGTTTCTTCTGCAGTATAGTCTAAACTATTATTCTCATAATAGTTTTGTTTTCATTGTTCAAGTTCCTGATAAAGCTATATTAAAGTGTTTTGGCATCTGTGCAGCTTAATTAGAAAGTGGTTGAAAAACTCTTAGGAATAAAAGTTAATTGTAAATGTGGCTTCTTCTTAAGGTAGAAATAAAAACTTTAACATACTTTGTGTAGTTAAAGTTTTACTGATGGATTTGCATACACTAAAGGCAACCATTTTGTACCAAACTGAATTTCATATTTTTTTTACATTTATATATTCATAAATTAATCATTTGTTGTTGATTAACTTTGTGTGAATTTCAGGGGAACCAGGTTGAGCGGACTAGCTCAGATTTCCCTTTAGACTCCTCCTGTGAATATGTAAGATGTAAAGCAAATATCAAGTTAGACTGGACTTCTCCTTGCCCAACTATTCCTGGAGGATTCCAAGCTGTTCACAGGCTAGGTGGAAATTAGCACTGGAAGTTAGCAAAATATTACAACTAATCATAAATAGGGAAATTACTGGACAGATTTAGCAGTTTACACCTTTAGTAGAGAATGGACTTAGTAGAGAGCCAATTTACTCACCATACTCAGATGCAGGTGCAGGACCCTTTAACTTCTTTTTCTATAACTGCCTGGGTTTCTGGACTCCCTTTTTGTAGTAGCTTGGACAAGCCACACCTGATAAGGCAAGGGTATCTGGACAAGTAACATATAAGCATGAGACCCTCCACTTTCGAAAGCCACACCAGAGCCTGATATAACAAGAGACCCAGCTCCACTGCACTACATGGATAGGTTGAAAAAAAAATGTTGCTTCAATTGTCAGTGTAGAATATTAGTTTAGTGTCAGTCTAGGGATAGTGTGAGTGTAGTGAGGAGGACCATCATTCAGCTTTGCATAGTGTGCAGCTAGAGTAGGAACACCTCAGATAGTTTCAGTGAAGTATAGTGAGATCGTGTCAGTAAACTTTACATTAGTGTACAGCTAGAGTAGGGACAGTTCAGATAGCATCAGTGTAGTGACATTTGAACACCGTCTATTTGATTGCGTTACTGCCACATTATATTGCAGTATTTTATAGTGTATCTGTGGAGTGTGTTTGTGTAGTGTGAGTACTCAAATTAAAGTGCACCAAACACCTCTTTACATTGATTAAAGTGCATCTACGTACAGATTTCAACTTCTTTACATTTGCTTATAAGCACCGCCCCTTCCCTCCCAATAATGTTTGGGGAGACAAGGAGAGGCAGACGTTCCCTTGGCATTGTAAGAGGGCCAGCAACAAATGTGTCCACAGGCAAAGGTGGGCGTGGTGGTCAGTCCTCAGGCAGGGCATCATTTCCTCTGTTTAGTGAATTTGCCCATGCTATCCAGCCACAGCATGCAGAGGAGGTGGTGGACTGGCTTACTAAACCTTCCTCATCCTCCTCATCCTGCAAGCAGAGACAAGTGTGCAGTCCCCTACAGTTCCCAGAGTGAATAAACCTGCCTCCTTGTCCACATCTATTCTTGCCATAACCCCAACTTCAGCCATTGAGGAGTCAGCTGAGTTATTTGACCACAGCATCGGCCACTTGCTCCTTGATGATGCCCAGCCATTACTGGATTCAGTTGTTGGTTCTGAGGTTGACGATGACAGGAACATGAGCCTAGAGAAAGGGAGGAACACTTATAGACAAATTGGCATTCATGTTCCCCAAGCCGCAGCGTATTGCCAAGTTGTCTCCAGTGGTATTGATGAAGATGGAGGAGATGGAGATGATGATGATGATGATGAGGTCACTGATGTGACTTGGGTGCCAGATAGAGCAGAGGAGGAAACTGAGCAACCCCAAGGAGGTCGACATCAAGAAAGTACAGAGTACAGAGCAACCACCCTATTCCATCACATTCTGCAGCTTATCTATTATCTCCCGGCCCACTCCCCAAAGCTCAGCTGTCGGGGCCTTTTTCAGCACATCTGCAGCAGATTGCACTGTTGCTATCTGTTATCTGTGTCTCAGACACATCAAATGTGGCAAAAACACCAACCATTTAGATGCCACATGCTTAACAAGGCATTTAACTTCCAACCACTCAGGCCGTTGGCAACAGCACCTAAAAGACACACAAAAGGGCACAAATCTGTCCCTCCTCCTTACCCACTTAAGTCTGCCCCTGCTATACTGGGTCATTACCTCTCAGCAGCCTTCACTGACAGGGATGATGGTATAGCACAGGGTGTCCCAGGTTCTAGAAGCACATCTGCCAGCAGCACACCACCAGCTGTAGACTGTAGCCGACAAATTTCTCTGCCCCATCTGCTGCAGCAAAAAAAAAATACAGTCCCTGCCACCCACATTCCCAGCATCTAAATGTAAGCTTGTGAAAGCTGTTGGCTCTCCAACTTCTGCCTTTCAGCCTGGTGGATTCTGCCCCCTTCCGGGAATTTGCACAATGTGCTGTACCACAATGGCAGGTTCCCAGTCGCTACTACTTTTAACGTTCCATCTCTCTACCATCACCTGGAAGGGAATGTTCTGACATCGTTGGGCAAGGCAGTCAGCCGTAAAATCCACCTTACTGCTGACACGTGGTCTAGCAAGCATGGACAGGGATGATGTATTTTGTTTACAACACACTGGGTAACGCTGCTTGTAATTCGACAGGATTCAGGACAGGGCTCAATGCTGCAGTTTGTTGTGCCCCCACGTCTCCATACAGCTGGTGGTGATGATGCCAAACCTGTGAGCTCTACCCCCACCTCCTCCGCCACCTCCATGCCCTCCTCTGCAGAATTGTCCTATGAACATTAGGTTCCCCCAAGCGTACAAAGGGCTATTCCCAGAGTCAGGCTAAAAGGTGCCATGCAGTGCTTCAGCTGGTGTGTTTAGGGGACAGGAACCACACCGGAGCAGAGATTCTTGCCCAGACATGCCCTGGGGTGGTTCACACCATGCCAGCAGGAGCGAGGAATGGTGTTGTGCAATTTTGGCTCAGACCTCCTGTCTGCCCTTAGACAGAAAAAGTTGACACATGTGCCATGCCTGGCACATGTCCTCAATTTGGTGGTGCAGCGTTTCCTAAATATGTACCCAGGGTTGCTAGATGTGCTAAAGCTGGCCAGAAGAGTCTTTAGCCATTTCAGGCGGTCATACACAGCCAGTGCTCAGTTGGCTGAAATACAGTGGGAAATCTACCTGCCTGTAAACCGCCTGATTTGTGACATGCCCACCAGGTGGAACTTGACTTTGTCAATGCTGCAGTGGCTATACATGCAGCAGAGGGCTGTCAATGAGTACCTGAGCGAATACGGCACTACGACAGGCTCAGGCCGCCTCAGCTTTTTTTCCCCATGCCAATGGCTGATCATTAAGAATGCTTTTACCGTATTGTCACCATTTGAGGAGGCCACAAGGATGGTGAGTTGACAGTGCATGCATCAGTGACACAATCCCTGCTGGAGCAGACTCTGCGTGGCAATTATGGACAGGGCACTGGAGGCAGAGCAACAGGAGGAAGAGGAGGACTTCCTTTCCTCTCAAGGCCCACTTTATCCAGACACCACTATTCCTATGTCACAGAACACACAGGAGGAGACAGGGGAGGAGGATGAGGAGGAGGATTCTGGCACTTTCATAGGCTTCAAAGAAGAGGAAGACATGCGTCAATCTTAAGCAATGGCTTTCCAACCCTAGGACCCTTGGGAGTAGTACGTGGCTGGGAGGAGGAAATTCCAGATGCTGTCATCCTGAGTGACCCCGAGGAGTCTGCTTCTCAAGCCTAAGGCAAATTTGAGGCCCATGGGCAACCTCATGCTTCAATGCCTGCGAAAGGACCCAAGAATACGTGGCATAAAGGAGAAGGATGATTACTGGTTGGCAACCCTCCTTGACCACCGTTATAAGGGGAAGGTCTCAGACCTTATCCCATCCCCATAGAGGGTGCAGAAGATAAAATCTCTTAAGGACACGTTAAAGAGGATTTTATTGAACGTTTTCCCTGACTCCAGTAGGTTACAGTGTCGTGGAAAATGTTATTTTGAGTCTTCTGTTGGTCAAGAGAGGAGCATTGAAGAAGGAGTCCGCCTAAGTGACTCCTTTGGGAATTTTTTTAGTCCTCGTCTCCCAGGGCTGTAAGCTTCCACATCCCATCGGCAGTGTCTGCATCGCATGGTGGACGATTACCTCGGAGCCAAAACAGAGATGGCGAGCTTTCCAGCTGACGATCCACTATCTTACTGGGCCATGAGAATAGACCACTGGCCAGAATTTGCCCAGTATGCTATTGAGTTGTTGGGCTGCCCTGCATCCAGCATGCTTTCAGTGCTGCAGGAGGTTTTGTTACTGATCATAGAACGCGTCTGTCCACAGACTCCATGGACCGTTTGACTTTTATAAAAATGAATCAGACCTTGATTACCAGCTATGAAGCCCCTGATGTCACTGATTAAGTCTTTTTGGGATGTGGAATCTCTGCAGGACTTCAAGGCTGCCTAGCTTTGAGGATGTTCAACCATTTCATCTGGAACAATGTTTTTGGTGTAGGTTTCATGGGCACAATTAACACCCAAAGGCCAATTTTTCAGCACCTGTTTGACAGGTACATATCATTGCAATATTTTTTTGCCTTCATCAAGAGCATCTCTATAGGGTTACGGTGGGAAAGCACCCCCGACACCCAAAGAGTAATTTTTCTGCACCTGTTTGACAGGTGCATATCATTGCATTTTTTTTTAAAGCAAGGCAAATTCTTGCTTTCATCAACAGTACCTCTATAGGGTTACGGTGGGAAGGCGCCACTGACACCCAAAGACCAATTTTTCTGCACCTGATTGACAGGTGCATATCATTGCACTTTTTTTTGCCTTCATCAAGAGCACCTCTATAGGGTTACGGTGGGAAGGCACCCCCGACACCCAAGGAGTAATTTTTCTGCACTTGTTTGATAGGTGCATATCATCGCAATTTTTTACAGCAAGGCCAGTTCTTGCTTTCATCAAGATTACCTCTATAGGGTTACGGTGGGAAGGTGCCACCGACACCCTAAAATCAATGTTTCTGCACCTATTTGACAGGTGCATATCATTGCAAATTTTTACAGCAAGGCCAATTCTTGCTTTCATCAAGAGTACCTCTATAGGGTTATGGTGGGAAGGCGCCACCGACACCCAAAGACCAATTTTTCTGCACCTGTTTGACAGGTGCATATCATTACAATTTTTTACAGCAAGGCCAATTCTTGCTTTAATCAAGAGTACCTCTATAGGGTTACGGTGGGAAGGCACGACCGACACCCAAAGACCAATTTTAACCGTTACTTCTATGCAAAGTCAAAGTGACACCAGAATGTATCCAAAAAATCTCTAATCTTGTTCCCAGTGCACTACATTGTGGCCATATCATACGTTTGATTTTTGACGTTCGGGTCTCATTGACTTTAATGGGGTTCATTATTCGAGTTCAAACTTTCGCGGTGTTTGAAAGTTCTGCTGCGAACCGAATAGGAGTCCGTTCGGTCCATCCCTACTAGTGACGTTATATCCGGGTGAGGTGGAACACACGCTGAGACTCTGAAGAGAACGGCGGGGTGACATCCAATATACACGCAGGCTGATTGAGCTGATACCGGTCTGGGCACTTCTTAATGTCAGATTTTAAAAAACATACTGCACAATCAGTCTACTATTGTTTTCTCCGGAATTTATGAATATACTGTGGATGTAAGAGAGTAGATTCAATTGGTTGGAGCAGTTGAGAAGTTTTTCACAGTTGTATAGAGGGACACACAGCACACTTCTATAAATAAACAACATCGTTTACAAAACATTCATATGAATTCCATATAACCAACATCATTTGTAGCTATCTGCTTGTCCTGCAAGACCCACCTCGATGTAAGACAGAACCAGCATACAGTTCCCTGGGTGGGCGCCAGAGCATCAAAGATGGCCACCAAGGAACCGTCAAAATATGTAGGATAACTAAATACCAATACAAAGACAATAGAAAAAGATATAACAGGAATCATAGATAACCTAAATATATTATACATAGGGGTTATAGTGGAGAATATTACAATCACCTACTTGGGCCAAGTATTATGTAAACATTGGTCCTGAAAACCCAGATTTTCCTTTATTGTGTCAAGCTTCCTCATGCCTGTCACATTGCTGTTGTGAAGCTCAGGCAGAGCTCATTTAATTCCATTACCATTTGCATTTTATTGCCAGAATTTACAGTTTAAGAAAAAATTGGCAGCAAACAAGGTATAGGGGCCTCTATAGGAAAGTGAGCAGAAACTGGGGCCAGTGATCCTGCGGATGGACAGTAAATACCTCTACTCCACAACATACAGGCAGGTTGGAAAGAGAATTTACATGCATCTGCACCTGTCAATGCACTCCATACCAGAGCTCTGGTATAGCAGCGATGCTGTGTCTCTGTCACTGGCAGGTGGCACTGGTTTGCACTGGCAGATGGCACTGGCAAGTGGCACTGGTTGGCATTGATTGGCAGGTGGCACTAATTGGCACTGGCAGGTGGCACTGGATGGCACTAATTGGCACTGGCAAGTGGCACTGGTTGGCACTGGCAGATGGCACTGGCAGATGGCACTGGATGGCACTGATTGGCACTGGCACGTGGCACTGACAGGTGGCACTGGCAGGCACTGATTGGCACTGGCAGGTGGCACTGGCAGGTGGCACTGATTGGCACTGGCAGGTGGCACTGGATGGCACTGGCAGGTGGCACTTGATGGCACTGGCAGATGGCACTGGCAGATGGCACTGATTGGCACTGGCAGGTGGCACTGGTTGGCAGGTGGCACTGGTTGGCAATGGCAGGTGGCACTGGCAGGTACTGGTTGGCATTGGCAGATGGCAGTGGATGACACTGGCCGATGGCACTGGCAGGTGGCACTGACAGATGGCACTGATTGGAACTGGCAGGTGGCACTGGTTGTCATGTGGCACTGACAGGTGGCACTGGCAGGCACTGGTTGGCATTGGCAGATGGCACTGGATGACACTGACAGATGGCACTGGCAGGTAGCACTGGCAGATGGCACTGGCAGGTGGCACTGGCAGATGGCACAGATTGGCACTGGTTGGCAGGTGGCACTGGTTGGCACTGGCAGGTGGCACTGGTAGGCACTGGTTGGTATTGGCAGGTGGCACTGGATGGCAATGGCAGGTTTCACAGCCGATAGTGTAACTGTGTGAAACTGAATGCTCTCTGCAGTGCCGCGGTGTGTGAAACTGTATGGAGAGAGAGAGAGGAGCTGACAAATTCAGCATAATGTCGGAGGTGGGCGGGACCCGGGGTGGGCGAAACCCAGCAGCTATCCAGTCAATGGGCTGGGAGGGAATGCCACACAGCAGAAGGGAGGTTCCCGCTGTGTGACGTCACGGGGAATGCCACAGGGAAGTCCCGTCAAGTCACCATGCGTCAGAGGGGGGCGGGGTCACCGGGTGGCCCCGCCCCCTCATTATTTAAGAACCGTCAGAAGAGGAGAAGCGTCACACAGCGGGAGCCTCCCTCCATGCCATCATGGATGCGGAGCGGCCCGAGAAGAAGATGAAGAGAAGAAGATGAAGAGAAGAAGATGAAGAGAAGAGCGGGAGCCTCTCTCCATGCCATCATAGATGTGGAGCGGCCCGAGGAGAAGAAGGGAAGAAGAGGCCGACGCCGTGGAGGAGATGCCGAACGAGAACACCGGAGGAAGAACCAGAAGAACCAGAAGTACCAGAAGAAGAAGAAGATGGAGGAAGAAACCAAAGGAAGATAGAAGATAGAAGAAAGAAGAAAGAAGAAAGAAGAAGCATTTAAATAAAGGAATTGTCAAAAACTGTCTCTTGTCATTTTTAACATTTTTGACAGTTTTTTAGTGAAATGGTAGGGGTACTTTTGTACCCCCTTACCATTTTACACAGGGGGGAGGGCCGAGATCTGGGGGTCCCCTTGTTAAAGGGGGCTTCCAGATTCCGATAAGCCCCCCGCCCCCAGACCCCCACAACCACCGGCCAGGGTTGTGGGGATGAGGCCCTTGTCCTCATCAACATGGGGACAAGGTGTTTTGGGGGGCTACCCCAAAGCACCCTCCCAATGTTGAGGGCATGTGACCTGGTACGGTTCCGGAGGGGGGAGGCGCTCTCTCGTCCCCCCCTCTTTTCCTGTGGCCTGCCAAGTTGTGTGCTCGGATAAGGGTCTGATGTGGATCTTTGGGGGGACCCCACGCCGTATTTTTTTAAAATTTTGGCACGGGGTTCCCCTTAAAATCCATACCAGACCTGAAGGGTCTGGTATAGATTTTGAGGGGGACCCCCCACGTCATTTTTTTTAATAAATTTTGGTTCGGGGTTCCCCTGTGGGGAATTCCCATGCCGTTTTTCTCAATGAACTTTTATGCGTATTATCGGACCGGCAATTCATTAATAGCCGCGAGTAGTTTAAATGACTTTTGTTCCTTTGAAATGTCATTTTGCTGTCAGACTGTTCTAAACACGGGAAACATGCGCCCCTTTACAGGCATACTATAGATACCCCCCAGGTATGAAATTTAAAGTGATATTACACTTTGATTGTTTTACTTTAAGCATTATTAAAATCACTGCTCCCGCAAAAACGACCATTTTTAAACCTTTTTTTTGCATTGATCCATGTCCCCTGGAGCAGGACCCAGGTCCCCAAACACTTTTTATGACAATACCATGAATATAAGCCTTTAAAATGAGCACTTTTGATTTCTCCCATAGACTTTTAAAGGGTGTTCCGCATGCCGCGAACACCCCAAATTGTTCGCTGTTCGGCGAACTCGAAGCTCATCCCTACAGGGGATGTCTGTGATGCTCTCCCCTGCTCAGAATTCAAAGAAATTCTCCTCTCCCAACTTTTCTCTGTGGGGAGGTGATGGCCAGAACCAGGGATGTTGCCACCAACTTCCCACCTCACACAGATGGCTGCTATGGCTGATCCAGCAGGTAAAGATGAAGGAGTAGAGATAGCAGTACTGCAAGTCTTTCATCTTTAGTGGTGTGGTAAGTGATTGATGGAGAGAGGCTTCTCCAGCAGGAATTCTATGCATCTGCTCACTGACTGACACTACATACTGCTCACTGACTGCTGCTATCATACTGTTCATTGACTGATGCTACATACTGCTCACTGACCACCATACCATTTTAGAATGTCCCATCCTTCCAGTACAAACTGCTCACTGATTTCAATAGGTACAAGACAACACTGCATCACAACCTACTAACCACTGAACTCTGCCTCACAACCTACATTTAAGGGTTGTTCACACCAGGTGTGGTGTGGGAATGCATGCAAAATCATGCATTTATCACACCGCAGAAACTGGAAAAGACCCTGATGCTGGGAAACATGGAAGGAAAAAGGAGAAGAGGATTTCAGAAAACAAGATGGATAGATAGCATCACACTGATATACGTTGGCAGAAGGGTACATACAGGCAGATTAACGTACCTGTACATTGTCCTTTAAGAAGCGGTTTGCGGGCACACGCGCGCCCACTGCTACCTCCGTGAGTGTGATCGCGGGTCCCATGGACTCGATGTCCGCTGGGAGACCCACGATCATCTCACGGAGAGGACGAACGGGGAAATGCTGATGAAACAAGCATTTCTCCATTCTGCCTAGTGACAGGACACTGATCACCGCTTCCTGTAAAAAATGTCACACATAGCCCTTTCCCCTCACAGTTAGAATCACTCCCTAGGACACGCTTAACCTCTACAGCGCCACCTAGTGGTTAACCCCTTCACTGCCAGTCACATTTACACAGTAATCAATGCATTTTTAATTGCACTGATCGCTACATAAATGTGAATGGTCCCAAAATCACGCCAAAAGTGTCCGATGTGCCCGCCATAATATCGCAATCACAATAAAAATTGCTGATCGCTGTCATTTCTAGTAAAAAAAATTAATAAAAATGCCATAAAACTATCCCCTATTTTGTAGACGCTATAATTTTTGCGCACACCAATCAATAAGCGCTTATTGCGATTTTTTTACCAAAAATATGTAGAAGAATATGTATCGGCCTAAACTGAGGAAAAAAATGTTTTTTTATTAATCTTTTGGGGATTTTTATTATAGCAAAAAGTAAAAAATAATGCGTTTTTTTTTTTTCAAAATTGTTGGTATTTTTTTGTTTATAGCGCAAAAAATAAAAACTGCAGAGATGATCAGATACCACCAAAAGAAATCTCTATTTGTGGGGGAAAAAAAGGAGGTCAATTTTGTTTGGGAGCCACGTCGCACAACAGCGCAATTGTCAGTTAAAACGACGCAGTGCCGAATCGCAAAAAGTGCTCTGGTCTTTGGGCAGCCAAATGGTCCAGGGCTTAAGTGGTTAAGCAAGCTCCGGGAGGCAGTGGAGAACAGAAAAGCCTGGCGTGCTATGGTCCATGAGGTAACGAAGAGTCAGACAGGACTAAAGGACTGAACAACAACAACAACTACAGTACCAGTCCATTTTGGCGTGGCACAATTTTAAAAAATGTATTGGCACCTTTTTTGCTTGTTTCACTCACATAAAAAATAAAAAAGTGTACAAGCTCCGACGCACCTCCTGGTGTGCCGACGAGATTGTGATTGTGATCGAGATGCAGGTTTCTAAAGGGTGCCTTGACTCGAAAAAGATTGAAAAACATTGATCTAACCATTCCGTTTTTAGCTTTGCATACATTTTGACATGAAAACAAGGACAAAGGCAAGGCAGAGCACAAAAAATTCCCAGCACACACCACTGACTCTTCGTTGGCTTAAAATGATTTCTTAGCATTTAGCGTAATGACTGCTAAGTACCTCATTTGTTTGCAGTGTGAGTGGAAAATTTGCAGCCCAACATCTTTTATGTTTTGTGTGCGCCTAAATAATATTGATAGAGGAGGATGAGTGACCACCCACATGGACAAAGATGCCAAAGACTTCACAAGAATTCTGCCAGGTAGAGTTATGGATCTTCATAGATGCATTTGTAGTTTTATTACAACATTTTACAGTGGTTATATTATAGCTTTATTACATTTTTACAACTAACGCCTAGCAGAGATCTTCTTTAACATCAGCAATATTTAATTTTTAGTTCAGGATTTTTATTTGTATATATTATGGAACTTTATTACAACTGAGAGCGCACACAAATACTTTGCAATAGAAATCGCACAGTTTTGAATATTGAGATATCAAGCCTTACACTGTCCACTTGAATAGAAAGGCGCACAGTTCATGCATACAAGAATGATAGATGTTGTACAAAGTCCAAGAGCTTCAGGAGATGGCAAAGGGAGAGCCTGTTTCCAACAATGGTAATGTATGCATTCTATAATGAAATATGAAGACGTATATGACCCTGTATTTACAAATATTTACTTTTTTACTTGCACAAATATATTTTTTTGTTATAGAACAGAGTTTAAATCTGCAATTTTGTTTATTTTAGGTAGATCCTGAATAAATTTGAGTTTGAATTGTCCTGGAAGTGTGCAGTGCGTTTTATAGTCACTGTCATGCTTTATTTTGCTTCTATGCTCGTATGTGTGTGTAATGTTTTTGATTTTGAGTTTTACATTAGTAAGGAATAGAAAGTTTGTTTCTTTTCTATTTTTTTTATGCATGTGCTCTATATGGCTAAACTTCTTTTGACAGCATTGTATCATTTTGATTATATATGATGACCTGTAGTGTAGCAATCTTTGATGTCATATCAGGAATTGATTGCTAAATTGGCTTAGCTACGGAAAATGGCTTCTTGTAAACAAGAGCTACATGAATGCTATACAAACAAGCCATCAGAATCACAATCATCATTACGCATAATGTTACTATTGAAAAATTAAAAACAAAATAAGTTGAAATAGAAACAAACTCTAGTTCCTCCCTTGTGTTTATTTTGGTTATTTTCGTTGTCATTTGTTGAATTTCAAGCAACTTAAAAAATGTAACCACTTTAGCCCCGGAAGGTTTTACCCCCTTAATGACCAAGCCATTTTTTTCAAGTTGGCACTGCGTTACTTTAACTGACAATTGCGCAGTTGTGTGATGCTGTACCCAAATAAAATATGTTCCTTTTTTCCCCATAAATAGAGCTTTCTTTTGGTGGTATGTGATCACCTCTGCTGTTTTTATTTTTTGCGCTATAAACAAAAAAAGAGTGACAATTTTGAAAAAAAAACAATATTTTTTACTTTCTGCTATAAAACATATCCAATAAAAAATGTGAAAAATCTAATTTCTTCAGTAATTTAGACCAATATGTATTCTGCTACTTGTTTTTTTGGTAAATATATGCTTTTTAACCTTAATGCATAGAATGCATTAAGGTAAAAAAAAACATGAGGGTTTACAACCCCTTTAAAGCTGAAGTTTAGCCATTAAAAAAAAAGATCTCCATAGCTTCAGTAAGCTAACTTACTTGTGTAGAAGTATGTTTCACATCATGAAGGTAGTTGAATTCTGGAGAGAACATTGCAGGGATGCCCCGTCCTCTTCCTGTTTCCAAACTTCTAATGATGCAAGGGTTAACAGCTATGATTGATCTGTGAACTTTAGAAACAAAATGTTTAGAGAGGAATTGAACTGTATCTGAGCACCAACTGAAAATGCTATTTAATTAATTTACAATACCCCCCCCCCCTCAGCATTTCTAGCTGTCACCATCTTGAGTAAGGGCAGATAATTCATGTAGCATTTACTTCTTTGAATCCATCTGCCCTTAGCTCTGGCATGCATGCAGGGGGTGTGCTTAGCTGAAAAAGCACCCCACCAGATGAAAGTAAAAAAAAAAACCATGAAGACTCCTGGGATGTATGACATAATTTTGGCCTAGGCCAGAAACCAGAAAACCACTGAGCCCGGGTTCACACTATAACGTGCTGCGGATCACACAGGAGCACTGTGCGTCCCTGTTCCCCATTTCAGGGACGAATCAGGGCCGATTCTATGCCTGAAATCGGCCCTGAAACGGAGCCAAAGAAGCACAGTGTTTTTGCGCAGTGCGCTCCGCAGCCTCCTTGAAGATATGTGAACCGGCTCCGTAGGGAGCCAGCCACATTCTCCTGCTATGCGAATTAGATGCCGGGAAATGCACATCTAATTCGCATAGGTGTGAACCCGGGCTCAAGAAATGCAAAAAAACACAATTTAAAACAAATAAATAAAATATACCTTCCTATCCATTTACTAAAGCTAGCAGCATGAGGATTAAAAATAATTAATCATAATTGAGAGAGTTTAGTTCTGCTTTAAATAACTGTTATGCCACGTACACACGATCGGACATTCCGACAACGAAATCCTGTGTGTTTATTTCCGACGGATGTTGGCTCAAACTTGTCTTGCATACACACGGTCACACAAATGTTGTTGGAAATTCCTATTGTCAAGAACGTGCTGACATACAACACGTACAACGGCACTATAAAGAGGAAGTTCAATAGCCAGTGTGCCACCCTTTGGGCTCCTTCTGCTAATCTTGTATTAGTAGAAGTTTGGTGAGACGATTCGTGCTTTTCAGCCTCGTGCTTTTCAGATCATTACTGCTCTTTTGTTTGTGCTTGTGGGTTTGTATCTGGTTTTCAGTGCGTGTAGTCAGTTCATTGTGTATTTTTATAGTACGTATTTAATCTACAGTACGTCTTGTCCGCTCGTTTCTGATTTTCAGCTCGCTCTTCTCAGGCCTTTCTGATTTTCACTGCGTTCTGTTAGTTCGTTCTGACCAACCGACATTGCGGGTACGTACTCATCGTAGAGTTTGTGCTGTGCAGGGGCTTGGTGTTGGGGTTCTTACTTTGACTCAAGTCCAGTCCATGAACAGGGGGAGGAGGAGTTCATGGACGAAGAATTGGTTTCTCCAGCGTGACCAATTCTCGCACATGCCTTTGTTGCAGGAGATCCAGCAGAATAATCCTTATGATTTCAGGAATTATCAGGAATTATCTCTGGATGATGGACCCCGTTTTTCACCATTTGTTGGCTTTGCTGTCCCCTTATATTACAGGACACCTGCATGCCACAAGCCATCACTCCCGAACAGAGGCTCGTCGCCACGTTGTGGTACTTGACGATGGGGAGAAGTTTGCAGGACATCAAGTTCTCGACAGGCATCTCCCCCCAGGCTCTGGGGATCATTTTTCCAGAGACCTGTTCTGCCATCATTCAGGTCCTGCAGAAGGACTATATTATTGTAAGATTTCTCCTTTAACCACTTCGGCGATGTACGTCGGCAGAATGGCACGGGCAGGCAGAATCATGTACCTGCACGTGATCTGCCTCCCGCGGGTGGGGGGTCCGATCGGACCCCCCCGGTGCCCGAGGCAGTCAGCTTTGGTCTGGGAGCGATGAGAGGTGAGGGGGAGACCATCCATTCATGGCCCCCCCTCGCGATAGCCCCCAGCCAATCAGAATCATTCCTCTGCTGCTGTATGCTAAACAGCAGCAAAGGAAATTATGTCATCTCGGCGCCGAGGAGAGAAGACTGCAATGTGAGTTACACCAACACACACGCTCAGTAGAACATGCCAGGCACACTTTACACCCCCGATCCCCACCTGATCACCCCCCAATCACCCCTCCCCCCCCCCCCCCCCCGTCACACTGACACCAAGCATTTTTTTTTTTTTTCTGATTACTGCATGGTGTCAGTTTGTGACAGTTAGTGTGGTAGGGCAGTTAGTGGTAGCCCCCTGTAGGTCTAGGGTACCCCCCTAACACCCCCTAATAAAGTTTTAACCCCTTGATCACCCCCCGTCGCCAGTGTCGCTAAGCGATCATTTTTCTGATCGCTGTATTAGTGTCACTGGTGACGCTAGTTAGGGAGGTAAATATTTAGGTTCGCCGTCAGCATTTTAGAGCGACAGGGACCCCCATATACTATCTAATAAATGTTTTAACCCCTTGATTGCCCCCTAGTTAACCCTTTCACCACTGATCACCGTATACGGGTGACGCTGGTTAGTTAGTTTAATTTTTATAGTGTCAGGGCACCCGCCGTTTATAACCGAATAAAGGTTTAGCCCCCTGATCACCCGGCGGTGATATGCGTCGCCCCAGGCAGCGTCAGGTTAGCACCAGTAGTGCTAACACCCACGCACGCACCGTACACCTCCCTTAGTGGTATAGTATCTGAACGGATCAATATCTGATCCGATCAGATCTATACTAGAGTCCCCAGCAGTTTAGGGTTTCCAAAAACACAATGTTAGCGGGATCAGCCCAGATACCTACTAGCACCTGCGTTTTGCCCCTCCGCCTGGCCCAGCCCAGCCCACCCAAGTGCAGTATCGATCGATCACTGTCACTTACAAAACACTAAACGCATAACTGCAGTGTTCGCAGAGTCAGGCCTGATCCCTGCGATCGGTAACAGTTTTTTTGGTAGCGTTTTGGTGAACTGGCAAGCACCAGCCCCCAGGCAGCGTCAGGTTAGTGCCAGTAGCGCTAACACCCACGCACGCACCGTACACCTCCCTTAGTGGTATAGTATCTGAACGGATCAATATCTGATCCGATCAGATCTATACTGGCGTCCCCAGCAGTTTAGGGTTCCCAAAAACGCAGTGTTAGCGGGATCAGCCCAGATACCTGCTAGCACCTGCGTTTTGCCCCTCCACCCGGCCCAGCCCACCCAAGTGCAGTATCGATCAATCACTGTCACTTACAAAACACTAAATGCATAACTGCAGCATTCGCAGAGTCAGGCCTGATCCCTGCGATCGCTAACAGTTTTTTTGGTAGCATTTTGGTGAACTGGCAAGCACCAGCCCAAGGCAGCGTCAGGTTAGCGTCAGTACCGCTAACACCCACGCACGCACCGTACACCTCCCTTAGTGGTATAGTATCTGAACGGATCAATATCTGATCCGATCAGATCTATACTGGCGTCCCCAGCAGTTTAGGGTTCCCAAAAACGCAGTGTTAGCGGGATCAGCCCAGATACCTGCTAGCACCTGCGTTTTGCCCCTCCGCCCGCCCAGCCCAGCCCACCCAAGTGCAGTATCGATTGATCACTTCACTTACAAAACACTAAACACAAAACTGCAGCGTTCGCAGAGTCAGGCCTGATCCCTGCAATCGCTAACAGTTTTTTTGGTAGCGTTTTGGTGAAGTGGGCAAGCACCAGCGGCCTAGTACACCCCGGTCATAGTCAAACCAGAACTGCAGTAACACTTGGTGATGTGGAGAGTCCCATAAGTGCAGTTCAAGCTGGTGAGGTGGCAAGTACAAGTAGTGTCCCGCTGCCACCAAGAAGAAGACAAACACAGGCCCGTCGTGCCCATAATGCCCTTCCTGCTGCATTTGCCAATCCTAATAATTGGGAACCCACTGCTTCTGCAGCGCCCGTACTTCCCCCATTCACATCCCCAACCAAATGCAGTCGGCTGCATGAGAGGCATTTTTATGTCCTCCCGAGTACCCCTACCCAACGAACCCCCCCAAAAAAGATGTTGTGTCTGCAGCAAGTGCGGATATAGGCGTGACACCCGCTATTATTGTCCCTCCTGTCCTGATAATCCTGGTCTTTGCATTGGTGAATGTTTTGAACGCTACCATACACTAGTTGAGTATTAGCGTAGGGTACAGCATTGCACAAACTAGGCACACTTTCACAGGGTCTCCCAAGATGCCATCGCATTTTGAGAGACCCGAACCTGGAACCGGTTACAGTTATAAAAGTTACAGTTACAAAAAAAAGTGTAAAAAAAAAAAACCCACAAAAAAATATATAAAAAAAAAAAAATAGTTGTCGTTTCATTGTTCTCTCTCTCTCTATTCTCTTTCTATTGTTCTGCTCTTTTTACTGTATTCTATTCTGCAATGTTTTATTGTTATTATGTTTTATCATGTTTGCTTTTCAGGTATGCAATTTTTTATACTTTACCGTTTACTGTGCTTTATTGTTAACCATTTTTTTGTCTTCAGGTACGCAATTCACGACTTTGAGTGGTTATACCAAAATGATGCCTGCAGGTTTAGGTATCATCTTGGTATCATTCTTTTCAGCCAGCGGGCGGCTTTCATTTAAAAGCAATCCTACTAGAGGCTAATTAGCCCCTAGACTGCTTTTACAAGCAGTGGGAGGGAATGCCCCCCCCCCACCGTCTTCCGTGTTTTTCTCTGGCTCTCCTGTCTCAACAGGGAACCTGAGAATGCAGCCGGTGATTCAGCCAGCTGACCATAGAGCTGATCAGAGACCCTCCAAACATCTCTATGGCCTATGAAACCGGAAGCTACGAGCATTTCATGACTTTGATTTCGCCGGATGTGAACAGCGCCATTGGGAAATTGGGAAAGCATTTTATCACACCGATCTTGGTGTGGTCAGATGCTTTGAGGGCAGAGGAGAAATCTAGGGTCTAATAGACCCCAATTTTTTCAAAAAAGAGTACCTGTCACTACCTATTGCTATCATAGGGGATATTTACATTCCCTGGGATAACAATAAAAATGATTAAAAAAAAAATAAAAATGAAAGGAACAGTTTAAAAATAAGATAAAAAAGCAAAAGTGTCGGTCTGGCATCAAATGTAAACAGCAATTGCACCATGCATGTGAGGTATCACCGCGAAGGTCAGATCGAGGGTAGTAATTTTAGCAATAGACCTCCTCTGTAAATCTAAAGTGGTAACCTGTAAAGGCTTTTAAAGGCTTTTAAAAATGTATTTATTTTGTTGCCACTGCACGTTTGTGCGCAATTTTAAAGCATGTCATGTTTGATATCCATGTACTCGGCCTAAGATCATCTTTTTTATTTCATCAAACATTTGGGCAATATAGTGTGTTTTAGTGCATTAAAATTTAAAAAAGTGTGTTTTTTCCCCAAAAAATGCATTTGAAAAATCGCTGCGCAAATACTGTCTGAAAAAAAAAATGAAACACCCACTATTTTAATCTGTAGGGCATTTGCTTTAAAAAATATATAATGTTTGGGGGTTCAAAGTAATTTTCTTGAAAAAAAAAAATTTTTTTTTCATGTAAACAAAGTGTCAGAAAGGGCTTTGTCTTCAAGTGGTTAGAAGAGTGGGTGATGTGTGACATAAGCTTCTAAATGTTGTGCATAAAATGCCAGCACAGTTCGAAACCCCCCCAAATGACCCCATTTTGGAAAGTAGACACCCCAAGCTATTTGCTGAGAGGTATGTCGAGTCCATAGAATATTTTATATTGTGACACAAGTTGCGGGAAAAAGACACATTTTTTTTTTTTTGCACAAAGTTGTCACTAAATGATATATTGCTCAAACATGCCATGGGAATATGTGAAATTACACCCCAAAATACATTCTGTTGCTTCTCCTGAGTACGGGGATACCACATGTGTGAGACTTTTTGGGAGCCTAGCCGCGCACGGGACCCCGAAAAACAAGCACCGCCTTCAGGCTTTCTAAGGGCGTAAATTTTTGATTTCACTCTTCACTGCCTATCACAGTTTCGGAGGCCATGGAATGCCCAGGTGGCACAAAACCCCCCCAAATGACCCTATTTTGGAAAGTAGACACCCCAAGCTATTTGCTGAGAGGTATAGTGAGTATTTTGCAGACCTCACTTTTTGTCACAAAGTTTTGAAAATTGAAAAAAGAAAAAAAAAAATTTTTTCTTGTCTGTCTTCATTTTCAAAAACAAATGAGAGCTGCAAAATACTCACCATGCCTCTCAGCAAATAGTTTGGGGTGTCTACTTTCCAAAATGGGGTCATTTGGGGGGGGGGTTGTGCCATCTGGGCATTTTATGGTCTTCAAAACTGTGATAGGTAGTGAGGAGTGAAATCAAAAATTTACGCCCTTAGAAATCCTGAAGGCGGTGATTGGTTTTCGGGGCCCCGTACGCGGCTAGGCTCCCAAAAAGTCCCACACATGTGGTATCCCCGCATATTTAGAAGAAGCAGCTGAATGTATTTTGGGGTGCAATTCCACATATGCCCATGGCCTGTGTGAGCAATATATCATTTAGTGACAACTTTTTGTAATTTCTTTTTTTGTCATTATTCAATTACTTGGGACAAAAAAATTAATATTCAATGGGCTCAACATGCCTCTTAGCAATTTCCTTGGGGTGTCTACTTTCCAAAATGGGGTCATTTGGGGGGGGGGCTTGTACTGCCCTGCCATTTTAGCACCTCAAGAAATGACATAGGCAGTCATAAACTAAAAGCTGTGTAAATTACAGAAAATGTACCCTAGTTTGTAGATGCTATAACTTTTGCGCAAACCAATAAATATACGCTTATTGACATTTTTTTTACCAAAGACATGTGGCCGAATACATTTTGGCCTAAATGTATGACTAAAATTGAGTTTATTGGATTTTTTTTATAACAAAAAGTAGAAAATGTCATTTTTTTTCAAAATTTTCGGTCTTTTTCCATTTATAGCGCAAAAAATAAAAACCACAGAGGTGATCAAATAACATCAAAAGAAAGCTCTATTTGTGGGAAGAAAAGGATGCAAATTTCGTTTGGGTACAGCATTGCATGACCGCGCAATTAGCAGTTAAAGCGACGCAGTGCCAAATTGTAAAAAGTGCTCTGGTCAGGAAGGGGGTAAATCCTTCCGGGGCTGAAGTAGTTAACATCACATTCTATGTATTTAATGTTTGCTAATGTATTGTATTTCTTTCATCATTCCCTAATTACCATGATTGTAATATGCTGTGAATGTCCTCTTTGTCCTCATGCATGCTGGAAGTTTTTCAAGTTTGTCCTTCATGTATATTTGCCTTCACTAACCTCCCCAGCATGCTATCCTGGGCCCATACACACCTAGCCTAGTCACTTAACAATGTATTTTGTCAGCTCCGTAGTAGTGCTTTACACTAAACACCCCCTACAATATGTCCAAATCTTATTTGTGTCTTTAAATTCAGGCAGAGCGCCAGGGGCTTTTTTTTGGGGTCACAAAATCATTTGGAACCCTCCCCCCAACCGCTAAGTCAACCGATACCAATTCTCTATCTGCGGACTTTGCCAAACCCATACACGCTATACCCACCTTTTTTGTGGTCATATTTATGGATTAATTCACCAAAGCATGTGGTGAAAGGGCCTGCCTGAATACTTTCTAATGGTACTGTTTAAAGTTTTGTTCTCCTATTATCTTGATAGGTAATTGCAGAATGTAAAAATGTGCTTCAATTTGTACAGTGTGTATTTATATTTTTGTATTATGACACTTCTTACCTGTCCAGTGGGCTGCCAATAGTGTAAGTAAGGAGGGGCTGGCCAAAGTAACACACATTATTTATGCATTCAGCTCTCAATGAAGTGGAGAGGGTTACCTGTCCAAAACCTCTCCCCCCTCCCTCCCCCCTAAAATTTTTACAATGGGCCATCAGAGGAAGTGAGGAATCTAATAAGTGGACCTTAGATTTTTTTTTTAAATACTCCTTCAAATAAATGTTATACTGATGTTGGCCAAGAATGTTTGTGTCTAATCTGCCTGCAATGTTATGTGCAAAAGTACTAATTTTTATTTTTCTTGTTTCACTCCACAGTTTCCTTCAACGCCACAGGAATGGCAGACTGTAGCTTCCCAATTTGCCCAGCGGTGGGACTTTCCCAACTGCAGAGGGGCAATTGATGGGAAATACGTTCACATAGTCCCACCCCCCAACTTGGGGTCATACTATTACAAGGTATAAGGTTATAATAGTATTGTGATGTTCGTGGTGGTGTCAGGGACATATGAGTTTCTCTATGTGGACATGGGGAAGAATGGCTGGATGTCAGATGGTGGAGTCATCGCCCAGACTGAGTTCTACGGATGGCTCCAGAGTGGTGGCTTGGGATTGCCACCTCCGGAAGACAACGTGGCTGGTCTGCCATTCGTCTTTGTGGCTGATGAAGCATTTGGTCTGGGTGATCACCTGATGCAGCCATTCCCCATGAGGACCCTCACCCCAGACCAGAGGGTTTTTAACTACCGGCTGGCCAGAGCCAGAAGAGTATTGGAGAATGCTTTCAGGATAATGGCCAGGCGGTTCCGCCTATGGCGGAATATAAACTTACCCATATAATCCTTGCATGCTGCTTTCTCCACAACTTTTTAAGGAGAAATTCGATGAACTATGTGGCCTCAGTTGGGCCCGAGGCCGGATTTCAAGACCAAACCCTGATGGCGCTTGAAGCTGGCCATCCTGGCTTGCCCCCCCAAAGAGCCTGCGAGGTCCGTCTAAAATATATGGAGTACTTTGCGGGTAGGGGGGGCATTGATATGCCAGAAAATGTTTAACAAACATTTTTTAAATAAATTTATGTTTAAAACTCAAAAATATTTCCTGTCTCCTAGGTTATCGAATGGGCTTATTTATTTGGCCATTTTCTTCAATAGTGCAAACGTAATTTATTTGATACATGAGGTGACAATCTCTTCTTCAGCAAACTATTATGTTGTGGGTCTGTTACACACACACACCTTGTTTTTGTTGTTAATGTATGTAATGCATTAAGGCTAAAAATATTCATCATTTTCAGCACCATTATTTTTTGGATTGACGAAAATGGCCTGATTGTTGCAAATTATAAATCACTGTGGGTGTTATTTATTAAAGGAAAATCTACTTTGCACTACAAGTGCACTGCAAAAGTGCACTTGAAAGTACACTAAAAGTGCACTTGTAGTGAAAGGGGATTTTCCTTTAGTAAATAACCCCCATTGTCACTGTAAACACCAACTTACTCCAAAAACTGCTATTGAGCATTGCAAGAAGAAGCCACACATTGTTGAGTATAAAAATTTTTACTCTGTGCACATTTACATGTGCGCTTAGAAAAGGGTTTTTGAACAAACCAACATATTTATAGAATACATTTTTTTGTTTAGACATTAGAAATATCCTTTTTTGTGGTAAACAGGCATATTTTTAAAACCATAAAACAATACACAACTCAGGAACTTACAAAGTCTCAGCTACTTGAGTTGCGAGGAAGGGGTTGCACCCACAAAACGCGTACATTGATATCCCATGATGGCAGATAGCACATGTTGACACACTGTGTGCATCTTCAAAATTTGGCTTTCAAAGTTTTTTAAAAAATTAAGAAAAAGAAAAACAATTTTTTAAATTTTGGTGTGTTTTATATTCTGCCTAAAACATCAATGATGTTTTTGAGTCTTTTTTCCACATCATTGATGTCTTCTTCTGTGACCACCTGATCTCCCTGATGAGGATGTGTGCACTTGCACTTGTGAAATGTGTTTTTTCTTCCACAACATCCACATTACTTAAAAAAAAAAACAATACCATGTATTATAAATATGCAGGCATACATCTATTACCTGAAGCTGTGTACTCAGACACTCACCTGTTGTGGTCACTATTTCACCCACTTCATAAACCTCTCCTTCCTCCACATCCTCTGGTTGTGGTGTGGGGATTTCCCCTTCTTTAGGAGGTTGTGTGTCCCTGGTGTCCTCTGATGTCCTGAGTCTTTTCTCCCCTATGTGAATAAAAAAAAGGTATACTTAGCACACTGATATTTGAGGGCATAAATAGGAATATGAAACATTGCTTGGGAGTGTCGTACAATTTTCTGTTTTGGCAGAGTTCCAAGCTGAATGACATGATTTTTTCCCTTTCTTCAAGCTGGAATACTTACCTCTCTCACATGGAGACACCCCTAGTATCCACTGGAGCACCTGTGTGGGACACCCTACAAAGTTTGTTCTGGTGTCCCATACTAGTGCTCCTGCGTCCAGATGTGTAAACAGCTGCTGAGTGTCCTCTCCTTACACTGAATCAAGTTTGAATTTCATTCTAGTTACAAACCCATCTAGACAATAATGTACTAAACTTATTTGAATACAAATAGGCCTGAACAAATGTAGTTAACCTGTATCTGCCAAAAACAATGTATTAGTGGGCGAACTAACGATGTTTACTACGAACGATTACTGTGTCCACAAACCTGAAAGTTGCCATTTTAAACTGTACAACAGTAAAGAAAAGCACATGGAGCAGCATGCACGTAATAATAATAATAGGAACACACTACAACTACTTACTTTTTTGCAGAACTCTCTTGATTCTTCTGTACTGATCCTGATCCCTCAATTTCAGGTCTGACCAGCGTTTCCTCAATTGATCCTTGGATCGTCATACCCCAAAAATTCCTGTGCAGACTTCTCACATCTTTAGTCATGATCTTGGCCTTTCTCACATTTGGGTTTTGGGTTTCCATACTTGCCATCATAGTCGGCCCTCTTCAAGATGTCCACCATCTCCACCATCTCTACAAAGGCCATATTTGAGGCTTTAAATCTCCTCTGGGATAGGGAGATTTGTGGCTCCGGGCTTTCATCGTTGCTGCTGTCTGCATGCACTTGTTATTTCTCCGCCATGTGCTCTCCCACTGCGCCCAAAGAGAAGGGGCGGGAATATACTAGGTAGAAGGTCAGGGGCGGGTGGAGTTTCACGCATGCGCAGTGTATATAAAGCGTAACACGTGTGCGTCATACCTACGATCTGTGAGTGGAGGAAAGAGTAGCGGAAGCACCGATCGTGATAATGAAGGTACAGTTTTAACTTGGGCCTATACTGCTTATAGATTGAGGCCTATATTGGGACAAGATTAGGAGAGTTTAGCCTGACATTAGGGTTTTTGTCTTGTGTTGTGTCTTGCAGAGAAAATGGATCTATTGAATGATCAGGACTTTATCCCCATATTCATTGATAAGCACGGGGAGCTGCCTGTCTATGGCAGGTAAACCACCCCTTTTATACCAATAAAAGAAAGAGGCAGGCAGCGCTGGATCAATTGCTGGAATTTGTGATGCCGCAGATCCCCACGGCAACCATCAACTATTAGAAGGCCACAATTGGTGGCATGAGGAGCACTTATAATAGGGAGCGCAAGAAGGTCCAGAATTCGCAGAGATCGGGAGCAGTAGCAGATGACAGGCTGTGAAAGGAAGCGTGGAAGGAAGACAAGAAAGTGATGGGCTGGGTTCAGTCTGGTCTGACAAAATATGCAGGCTGTTGTAAGACCACAGCCTGGGGACATATATGTCATCTGCTGCTGTTCATGATCTCTCGGAGTCCTGGACTGGATTGTGCTCATTATTATATGAACTCCTCCTGCTACCAATTTTGGCTGTAAAATAGTTGATTTGTGCCCTGGGGTACAAAGGCTTTGCCAATTTCACCAGTTTAGCCAGCGTTGCCTTCCTCTTTATTAGGTTATGACCCCTAATAATAACAGTTTTGTTTGTGAGTAGGCAGGTACATTTCAAAAATACAATGTCAAATTAACAAGGAACACCAACACCAAACAACCTCCCTGAGGTTAAAAAATACAAGTTAATAATGGTGTTGTGGTAACTTGACACACAAAACGAAAAAAAATATTATGGAGATCAGTAGAAAAAAAAAAAAAACAGAAGATCTTGATAAAAAAAAATAAAGTAGATATATATATATATATATATATATATATATATATATATATATATAAAAAACAAAAAACTAAAATGGAGATCTTCATAAAAAAATAAAGAAAAAAGAACCCCATAAAAATAAATTCTAAACATTATGTAGATCTGATGAAAAAAAATATTATTCAGGAGATCACAAGAAATAATAAAGAAATCAGTTTGTGAAAACTCTGAATCACTGTGTGAATATCAGCAGCAAAACAACTTCATAATTCTAGCATTATAAAGAAAAAGAGAATGTGCTGCATTGAAAGATTAAAAAATTAGCAGCGTGACGAATGTGCTATCTCCATTATGAACGCTAGTTTTACCAGACCGAGCGCTTCCGTCTCGTACTTGATTCAGAGCATGAGTGGAATTTTGTGCGTCGGAATTGTCTACACACGCTTGGAATTTACCAGAACGGATTTTGTTGTTGGAAATTTGAGAACCAGCTCTCAAATTTTTGTTGTCGGAAATTCGTTTATGTGTATGCGGCATTATAACTCAGAGAAGAGGCTTCAGATTCATAGAGTGTGTTTTAGGTGTGAACACCAATGAAGCAAATGATCCATAAGCAAAGTACACACAAGCTGCCCAAGCGTACTCAGTTTTACAATATATTTCTTTCCACTAAAGTTATCCATAGTCATTAAAGATATGGATACACTTCTCTTAATACCAGTGGTGGCTGGTGCTCAATTTTCTTGGGGGGGCCCAGCCAGCCACCCACATCCCCTGGCACTCGCTCGATCGCCGCTTCCCCCCATTGCTCGATCACCGCATCGCTCACCCGCCAGACCCCTGGACAGCCCCGCACTTGCCTCATCCAGGTTGTGGCTTCGGCGGTTTCCCCTCTGCGTGTCCTTCAAAGTCCCGGCGGTCGCTTCTCCTCCTGGCCAATCAGGAGTTAGGACTTGCGGCCAATCGGGTCTTAGGACTCCCAGCCAAATGGGTCTCAGGATCTGCTTCCTAAATTGGCCAGGAGGAGAAACAGGAAGACATTAGCGAATATTAATTCGCTAATGTCACACAACTGGGTGGGCTCTAGGCGCAGTGATCTGGGCCCATTGCCCACTCTTTTTGAAGCCGATTAGAGACTCAGGCTCGAATCACATGCTTCATGTGCTTCGACAAAAAAAAAAAAAAAAAAACATTGGACTCCATGCGTCTGGCACCCTGTATGTACATTATGGGCTGGGCGCATGCATTAAGGGGGCGGCCTGTGCCCTGCGTGAGTGGCCACCACTGGTTAACACCTTGGTTAAGAAAGGAAATTTTTGATTGCAAATGTATTGCTGAGTAATGGCTCAGGCATGTCAGCCTATGACATACAATATGCATACACAGTAATTCTATACAAGGATGCATGTACACATTAGATTTGAAGTTTAAAAAAAAGATCTTTAGGCAGTCATGTCCTAATGTTTGACTGCCACGCAAATTCAAACTGATCAAATAACTGCTCGGTGGAGGATCATAATTATTTCAGTACTCCAGCTAATTTCTGGAGCAGATCAAAGCTTTATAATACTGTTTTTTCTTCTCACTGACGGGATTCTAAAAATGTTGGCTTGAATGCTGAGTCAGGGACATCAGTTTTACACACACCATAAGTTTTTCTGCTTCTAGATTTTATAGTGTTACTTGGCAAGATACAGGGGGGGGGGGGGGGGGGGCAGCAATTCACTTTGCAGTACTGAAACACTGTGAGAAAATAGATTCGTAAATAAATACTTCACTCTATGTTCCCTTATTATTATCCTGTATTTACATAGTGATATATATAGTACATTCCCAGTATTTAGGAAAAGTTCAGGGAGCAACCCTGGCTGGTAAATTAAGTTTTGACATAATAATGAAATATTTGTAAAGTGATTGTAAAGGCTGTAGTTTCTTTTTTAAAAATGTCATACTTGCCTGCTCTGTGTAATGGTTTTGCACAGAACAGCCCTGATCCTCTTCATTTTGGGTCCCCATTTTGGTGCCCCCAATAACAAGCCTCCTGCCGAGTTGCGCTCCTCTGAATGGACATTGTCCATTTCCACACAGAGTGCAGAGTGCAGCGTGCAGTGCTGATTGCATATCACTGCTCTAGGGTATAATATGAGCCACTGGACCTGTCATAGGCACTCTTCAAGAGTGCCAACTATGCCCACCCTTTCCATTCCCTTTCTGTATTCATAGGCGTACTTTAGTTTCCTTCAAAGAAAAGCACTGTAAGAAGGACCCTTCAATAATTCACCTGTCACTTGCCAGTTTGTGGAGCTTGACATAATGAGGGTGGCCTCTTGCACAACCCTTGTCCAAATAATCCTGGTGATGACAAAAGGGCACAGGTGCCAGGAAGTTGATTCAGAGAACATGGAGATGCTGACCTTAGATGAGAAGAAGCAAGGAGTGAGGTCACAAGCCAAGTTCAGCAACAGCTCGGCAAATAGGTACAGAATCACGATCAGAATCCAGGTCAGAGACAGGCAGGGGTTGGCAATGTGCTGATAGCACGGTACAAAATCAGAAGAATCTTAGTCAGAGGGAGCTGGGTCAGTAACAGGACCAAGCAGGCTTTTAGGAATGCTGGTCACAAGGGTAAAGCTTAAGACCATCCAACAATGATACTAGGCAGGCCTCAGGCTTAAATAGGCCACTGGGTGCCAGGATCTGTGGGTGCGCCTGTGCATCTACATGTGTGCCATGGTGCATGTGTTCTTATCCTTGCAAGTCCAGTTACATAACTATGCTCCAGAGTATGAGCATGTCACTGTGCATGTGTGAAAATGAGCATGGCCAGCCTGAGTGTCAGGGATCTACCAGCACCAGACCGGGGCGCTTGCATGCGCCTATGCGCCGGCGCGCCCCTGTTCAGACACGGCATCAAGCTGCTACTGTTGCTGTGCATCAGCGCGGCGCTCGGGCGCGTGCGGGAATCCCGACCCGGCCTGCCTGACCACTCTGCTGTTTGTATCTGCTACC
Organism: Aquarana catesbeiana; assembly: GCF_042186555.1. Taxonomy (NCBI): domain Eukaryota; kingdom Metazoa; phylum Chordata; class Amphibia; order Anura; family Ranidae; genus Aquarana; species Aquarana catesbeiana. The sequence continues at coordinate 37,114,545 of NC_133326.1, forward strand.
GTTGCCAACCTCTGCCTGTTCTTCCAACTCTGCCTTGCCTGCAGTGATTACCTGTGCCAGTTACCTGCCGACCCGGACTGTCTGACTCTGCTTGTGCCTGCCGCTCTACTTGCTGTTGCACCTTTAGCTTCAGCTCCTGTGATCCCTCACCTCCAGTGTGTCAAGTCTGCTGCTGTTCCAGTCTCCACTCACCTGCAGTCCTGCCATCCCAGGAGGGACCTCTGCCTCTACATCAGAGCCTATACTCCAACAGGCACTCCTACCCCACTGCGCTCAGGAGACCACTGTCCCCACTCCAGTGGCTCCTGAACCAGCGTTGTATGAGAGGTCTTCTCCTACAGTCAGGCTCTCCTACCAGGTACCTAACAGTACGAAGCAGCCATGACTGAGCCTGCAGGAGATACCTCTCCATTGAAAGAAATATGCACCCACCTTGCGGCCCTCACTCAAGCCGTACAATCCCTCCAGGATAACTACAACAGATTGGAGGGACAAGTCCAGAACCTTGCAGGACCTAACCCCCTGGCCTCCTCCTCAGCCGCAACCCCGGCACAGACGGCTCCTGGTCCTTCCGTTGTAATGCTTCCACCTGAACCAAAGGTTCCCACTCCTGATAGATTCTCTGGAGACCGGACCAAGTTTCGGGCTTTTCGCAACGCCTGCGAGCTCTTCTTCGCATTACAGCCCCGAACTTTCTCACTGGAGGCCACTAAGGTGGGGTTCGTGATCTCCCTCCTACAAGGGGAACCTCAGACCTGGGCTCATCGTCTACTTGAGGGGGACTCAGCACTAACCCAGTCCTTATCTTCTTTCTTTGGAGCCATGGCGCAAATATACGAAGACCCTCAACAGACTGCTACAGCTGAATCAGCTCTGTTCATGCTCCAGCAAGGCCGCAGATCTGCGGAGGACTATATCATGGACTTTAGACGTTGAAGTGCGGACACTCAGTGGAATGATGCGGCCCTGCGTCACCAGTTCCGCTTGGGCTTATCTGAAGGATTAAAGGACGAACTTGCCCGAGTGGGTGTACCAGATACTCTTGAGGCTTTGATTAACTTGACTATTCAAATCGACCGACGTATCCGGGAACGTCGATCTGAACGATCTGCTTTACAATCCCGCCCGATTTGGATGACAGCCAGAGCACCACTTCCGGCAACACGCTATGTACCCCCATCCAGTTCAAATCCAGCTAATGCCACGCCTGACTCTGCAGAACCTATGCAATTAGGACTGATGCGACCTGCCTTATCGCCTGAAGAATGGGCCCGATGCCGGCAACTCAATCTGTGCCTCTACTGCGGTGGGACTGGGCATTATGTCCTGAACTGTCCATTCAAAAGAAGTAAGTGCCCGTCTTCCGTGTATACCAGTCTCTCTGCTCTGTCTGCGAATTCTACCCACATTGCCCTTCCTCTGTCTTTGCAGCTGCAAGAAGGGACGATAACGATCAACGCCGTCATTGATTCCGGAGCACGCAGTTGCTTTATTGATTCAAACTTTGCCAGCCAGCATAATATCCCATTATGAACCAAGACCCATGGACTCGCTGTATTTCTAGCTGATGGATCCCGCATCAGATCGGGACAAGTAACCCAGGAAACCTTGCCTCTGCCTGCTTCTACTTCCTCCCAACACAAGGAACTGCTGGTTCTTGATGCCATCTCCTCTCCTATGTTTCCCATTATCCTGGGCATTCCTTGGCTGCAGGCCCACAATCCATACATTCATTGGACATCTGGAGAAGTGAAATTCTCATCTTCTTACTGTCATGAACACTGTTTTAAGAAAGATTCGGATTCCTCATCCACCCTACTTTGTTTGGACACCGACCAGAAACTTTGTCAGGTCATACCTAAACAGTATCATGAATTCATTGATGTTTTCAGTAAAAAGGGGGCAGACTCTCTTCCACCTCATCGCCCCTACGATTGCCCCATTGAATTGCTGCCAGGATCCGAAATACCATTCGGACGCATTTTTCCATTATCAGAGAAAGAACAGGAAGTACTAAAGACATATATAGATGAGAACCTGGCCAAGGGTTTTATACGCCACTCTACCTCTCCAGCTGGTGCCGGGATATTTTTCGTCACCAAGAAGGACAAGTCTCTCCGTCCGTGTATAGACTATCGTGAACTAAACAAAATCACGGTCAAAAATCGGTATCCTCTACCCTTGATACCTGAACTCTTCCAAAAATTAAGGACTGCCATCATTTTCACTAAACTTGACCTGAGAGGGGCATATAATTTGATCCGTATCCGGGCTGGGCATGAGTGGAAGACAGCATTCCGAACCCGATTCGGGCATTATGAATACCTGGTCATGCCCTTTGGACTCTGCAATGCCCCTGCGACCTTTCAACACCTGATTAACAATGTCCTCAGGGACTTTCTAGATGTGTTTGTAATCGCATACTTGGACGATATCTTGATTTTTTCAGAATCCCGTGAGTTGCATCAAGAACATGTCCGCAGGGTGTTGGGTCGTCTCCGCTTACACAGCCTGTACGCGAAAGCGGAGAAATGTGAGTTCGAACAACAGAGCATTCAATTTCTGGGGTTAATAATCTCTGCAACAGGCATCAAGATGGACCCACAAAAGGTTTCCGCTGTTCTGGACTGGCCGGTACCCTTGGACAAGAAGGGAATTCAGCGGTTTGTGGGGTTTGCGAACTTCTACAGAAAGTTCATCAGGGGGTTCTCAGCCATAATTGCACCCATCACGCAGTTAACCAAACAAAATACCCATTTTTCCTGGAACCAACTTGCCCAAGACGCCTTCGAAAATCTCAAAAGATTGTTTACTTCAGCACCTATCCTCAGTCACCCTGAACCATCTCTACCGTTTATTTTAGAGGTTGATGCCTCCGAGATTGCGGTAGGTGCAATTCTTTCACAACGTAAAGGTAGCAAGGAGATAATGCATCCTGTAGGGTTCTTCTCCCGTAAACTCTCCCCTGCGGAGAGGAATTATGACGTTGGTGACCGAGAGCTTCTCGCCATTAAGACTGCACTGGAAGAGTGGAGGTACCTGTTGGAGGGGGCTATGCATCCAGTACTAATTTATACTGACCATAAGAACCTGGAATACTTACGATCTGCCAAACGACTGAAGCCTCGACAAGCCCGCTGGGCTCTGTTTTTCTCACGTTTCTCCTTCCATATCACCTTCCGTCCAGGCTCAAAAAATATTAAACCGGATGCATTATCACCTATGCACGACAATCCTAAGGACTTATCTACTCCTGACACCATCTTACCCGCAAACAGTTTTTTACTGCTACAAACAGATTTACTTTCCCTGATTAAGGAAGCATCCTCTGAGTCAGCCAGGCCTACTGGGATTTCTTTAGTAAGAAGAGATGGTCTGTTCTGGAAGGGAAGCCAAATTTTCGTTCCTGAAGATGTTCGGGTCAGGGTTTTGACACTTCTCCACGATCATCCATTGGCGGGCCACTTTGGAGTTCGCAAGACCTTGGAACTAGTGCAGCGTACATTCTGGTGGCCCAATCTGAAAGACTTTTGTGAAAAGTATGTCAGTTCCTGTCCCATCTGCATTCAGAATAAGTCATCCAGGAATCGAGCTTGGGGCCTATTGAAGCCGTTGCCTGTACCCGACAGACCATGGAAAATGATTTCTATGGATTTTAATGTGGAGCTTCCATGTTCTGAAGGGTGCTCAGCCATCTTTGTAGTAGTGGACCGTCTAACCAAAATGGCTCATTTTCTACCTTTAAGGGGAACCCCGTCTGCCACCGAAACTGCTCGCATATTTGTCAAGGAGATCAACAGACTTCATGGAGTACCTGTAAACATAGTTTCTGATAGAGGGGTTCAATTCACCTCACGTTTTTGGAGATCCCTGTGTGAAACCCTAAAGATTGAATTGGCCTTGTCCTCGGCCTATCATCCTCAAACGAACGGTCAGACTGAAAGGACTAATCAGACCCTGGAACAATACATCAGATGTTTCACATCTTTCACACAAGATGATTGGGTATCTCTACTACCCTTAGCAGAATTTGCCTACAATAATGCCAAACATTCTGCCACCGGTCAATCTCCCTTTTTCGCCAATTATGGCTTTCACCTAACCTTTCTACCTGATTTCCTTTCAGAGTCTTCGGTTCCAGCAGTACAAAGTACAGTGGAGTTCCTCAGTCACAACAGCCGGTTGTTGCAGGAAACAGTGTCCAAGGCAGATGGTAAGAGAATCTTCGACCGGAAAAGAGGTAGGTGTTTAGTACGCGCCTATTTTTCTGCTCATCCTGAGAAAAAGAGGTTGTTGGGCATCCGGAGGCTGCCCCTTGGGGGGGGCAATGTCAGGGATCTACCAGCACCAGACCGGGGCGCTTGTATGCGCCTATGCACCGGCGCGTCCCTGTTCAGACACGGCATCAAGCTGCTACTGTTGCTGTGCATCAGCGCGGCGCTCGGGCGCACGCGGGTGCGTGCGCGCGTTCGCGCGTGCACGGGCACGCGCGCGTTCACGTTAGCGCCGGTTCGGCGCATTTAGCACATAAAAGTTCCCCTGTTCCATGGGAACATCGCTGCTTCGTCTCAGCTCTGTGATTCTGCTTGAACCTGTATCTGATTGTCTGCTACCTGATTTGACCCGGCTTGTTTGACCATCCGACCTGCTCCAATCCCGACCCGGCCTGCCTGACCACTCTGCTGTTTATATCTGCTACCGTTGCCAACCTCTGCCTGTTCACCAACTCTGCCTTGCCTGCTGTGATTACCTGTGCCAGTTACCTGCCGACCCGGACTGTCTGACTCTGCTTGTGCCTGCCGCTCTACTTGCTGTTGCACCTTCAGCTTCAGCTCCTGTGATCCCTCACCTCCAGTGTGTCAAGTCTGCTGCTGTTCCAGTCTCCACTCACCTGCAGTCCTGCCATCCCAGGAGGGATCTCTGCCTCTACATCAGAGCCTATACTCCAACAGGCACTTCTACCCCACTGCGCTCAGGAGACCACTGTCCCCACTCCAGTGGCTCCTGAACCAGCGTTGTATGAGAGGTCTTCTCCTACAGTCAGGCTCTCCTACCAGGTACCTAACACTGAGGTTCCTGGCACTAACCTTATTGCTGGAAGCTATAGTCCAAAAATTGGGCAGAGTGCCTATAGCAGGTCCAGCAGCTTGTATTAACACCTACAGCACCTGAAGATTTCCACTGCAGGGTATGGGGGTATGGCGGGACAGAGGACAGAACATTTCAACTAAGAGAGCAGCTACCAGTACATGGAGCACACAATTGTGGTCAAAAGTTTGCATACCCTGGCATAAATTGTGTATAAATTTTGGTATTTATATTGAAAATATGACTAATCATGCCAAAAAAATGTCTTTTATTCAAGGATAGTGATCACATAAAGCCATTTATTATCACATAGTTTTTTGGCTCCTTTTAAAATGATAACGATAACAGAAAACACCCAAATGGCCCTGATGAAAAGTTTACATACCCTAGAATGTTTGGCCTTGGTACAGACACAGAAGGTGGCACACACAGGTTAAAATGGCTATTAAAAGTTAATTTCCCACATTTGTGGCTTTTTAAATCGCAATTAGTGTCTGTGTATAAATAGTCAATAACAATAGTCATGGATGCACTAAGCAGGCTAGATAGTAAGCCATGGGGAGCAGTAATGAACAGTCAAAAGACCTGCATAACAAGGTAATGAAATTTTACAAAGATGGAAAAGGATATAAAAAGATATCCAAAGCCTTGAATATGCCAGTCAGTACTGTTCAATCATTTAATAAGACGTGGAAAATTTGGGGATCTCTTGATACCAAGCCAAGGTCAGGTAGATCAAGAAAAATTTCATCTACAACTGCCACAGGAATTGTTCAGAATACAAGGAAAAACCCACAGGTAACCTCAGGAGAAATACAGGCTGCTCTGGGAAAAGATGGTGTGGTTGTTTTTAACCACTTCAGCCCTGGTTTAGCTGCTCAATGACCAGGCCATTTTTAGCGATTCGCACTTTGTCGCTTTAATTGACAATTACACGGTCATGCGTCGCTCTACCCAAACAACATTTTTTTTCCCCCACAAATAGAGCTTTCTTTTGGGGTTATTTGATCATCTCTGCGCTTTTTATTTATTGCGCTATAAACAAAAAAAGAGCGACAATTGTGAAAAAATACACAATATTTTGTACTTTTTGGTATAATAAATATCCCCAATTTTTTTTAAAAAAGCACATTTTTTCCTCAGTTTAGGCCGATATGTGTTCTTCTACATATTTTTGGTAATAAAAATCTCAATAAGCGTATATTGATTGGTTTGCACAAAATTTATATCGTCTACAAAATAGGGGATAGATTTATAGATAGATTTATTACCGAATTTTCGTTTTTCTGGATTTTCGCATTTCCGAATTTTCGATTTGTAGATTTCCAAGTTTTTGAATTTCCGATTCTTCAAATTTCATAAAAAATTTGTTAAACTAGTTTTCGTTACTTAGAGTATTTCCGAAATAATGGATTTATCGGATTTTGTCTAAAAACTAATTCAGAAAGAAACGACACACACTGTCTGCAGCTCTGTTGCCCATACCATCGTATGGGCTTTCAGATACAGAGCTGTAGGCAGTGTGAATGGACTATGAGAGTGCTGATCGCAGATTGCTGTGAATGAATGAAGCGGCTATGCGGACTCTGTTTTCAAAATGACACAGCGGGTGTGGGGAGTGGAACCACTACTCACTGTCACAGGGAGAGGTGCTCTGGTGGCAGGAGTTGGGTGAATAGGGGCATGTTACATGTTACACCCTAAATACTGTATGTGTGTAAAGTAAAATGGTCCTAAAGGTGAACTTTATCTTGGTCTAACGCATTGTATGTTGTGAAAACTTCTCCACGAGTACTGCTGTGCTATTTTTCTCGGATCCCAATTTTGAATAAAATAAAAAAAAAACAAATCCTAAACAAATGGACGTTGTAATTTAACTTACTGTATGTCATAGGATAGAAGGTTATATAATGGCATTACAGCTATGTCAAGGTTCCATAATAAAATGCTTCCTGTATATAAAGGATTATGTAATTGCACTCCATCTCTTCATAGAAACCCATCTCTTGTGAAAAGTTTTTTAATGTTTATAAAGATCTAAAATGAAAAGTAGAAAGCATTTCTTTCTTTTCGTCTGTTGAAAGACAGCATGGGAATATGTATGAAAGTATGGGCTCTGTTGATACAGTATACTCAACAAAGCCCAATGATGCTATAACAACTTTAACAGATGCAAATAGGACCAAAAGTACCAGAGTAAAGATCCTCGTGTGCACATGGCACATACAGACCAGATGATGGGTGGACATATGCATTCCTGATAAAGGGATACCCCTGGAAGTGACTGCAAAGTATCTGGAGCCTAAATGTCAGTGTTGGGAGGATTTTGTTTGGGCCCTTCTGTAGAGTGGTGCACGTGAAGTTCTCCCTTTAGAGCTTGTAATGTATGGCTGATGGGCTGCTGAACAAGGAGCAGTCTCTATTGCATTAACTGTGCCAGTGTTGTGATAAGCACAGATGATTCAGCTCACCCCTCCTGGCATGCAACAGGTCCAGTCTCATACTCTTTGGTGGTCTGCTGTCCCAGAATACTCTGATCCTCCCGATCAGGTTCTTACAAGGCTCAGTCCAGCAGGCTGGTATAAGCCATCTCATAGCCTGTCTTTGTTTGAAAAGTTTCTAGAGTCTTTGGCCTATTGTAGCTCAGGAATACCAGCTGGGCCATTGCATAGGTGCTTAGAACTGGTGGCTCAGAGACACTGCCTGAGGCCATTGAGGAGAGGGAGGAAGGGGTGCTTGCATTGTCACCATCACTAAGGTGCAGGACATGGGTGTAACCACCTGCTCCAGTGGTGTGTACCGACCTGCACACTCCCCCCCAGGTCCCATAAAATTTGTCCATTGTGCCATGAATAAGATGTACTATCCCTGTCCATGCTTGCTGGACCATGTGTCCTAACCACATGGTCTTGTGTTACAGATGCATTAGCATTGTATATGATGATGGAGGGCAGGCATGGTATTATTAGCAAAAATTGCAGCTGGGTACATACAGAACAGACCATAAACTGGCAGAAGAGAGTAGATTTACAAGCTGGAATTAGAGCACTGTAAAATTAGCAGTAGTGCCAAGCTGGCATTAAGACAGTGGGCATGGAGGTGATTGGGGGACATTTTTTTCTTCCACTCCAGCATCTGTGGAAGAGATACCTACCTAGTTAAAGATGCTGATGAGGGGTTTGATGACTTACCACTTGGTTACAGCCTATGCTCTTCCCTACTCTGAGTGGCCCCATGCTGATCTTCTTGATGTGCCATAGGGTAGGACTCTCAAACTCCTTGTCAGAATTTTCTGCCTGTTGCTTGAGCCCATAGATGTTGCAGATAATGCAGATGGCGATTGCCTTGTGATTTTGAGCAGAGGGGGCTGCAAAAAGGGCAGGACCTCCAATCTATTGTGCTGCACTACTTCACAGCTCATTGAGGCACACTTTAGCTTTTTCATCGTTGGTTTTCAAGGATCTTGTCCTAACACTGAGTGTAGGTCTTTTGCTGATGACCAAGTTCTTTGATACATATTCATGCATTTCCTCATGAATATGGTACACAAATAGATGACACTTTTAACAGGGTTGATACGTTGTAGGCCACAAAGTTCCTGTTGGCAGCAGAGGCACACACACTGCAGAGGTCTTTTAGCTTGCTGTCTTCTCAAGTGCTTCGGTACTGTCTTAACACCAGCCAATTTCTACTATACGCATGTCTGAAGCCTATGTTTTAAATACCTTCCTAATAATTAAAGATGAAAGGGTGTTCAGGAAGATGGGGTTGTGACATATTTTAGTGTACTCTGTATTGAACTTTCAAGACAATGCAGTGTGGTACTGCGAAAAAAAAAGCACACAAACTATATTACTTAACTGTTGTGCCAATGGAAAATATACGAAGTTGAGAGTTTCAACTGTATTCTTTTAAAAATAATTCTTTTAAAAAAGATTTAGATTGGTCGTGGCTAGTGCTCCCACTAGTTCATTCATACCTATTGTTCCCGGTTAAATAACTCAGGTCTCGCATTCACATATACCTAAAAAATGTTTTTCCTGGTTATAATAATGAATCAAAATGTGCTGCTGTTATATTAAACTCAAGCAATAATGCTTAAAAATGATAAATTATAATATATAATGTAAATAAAAGATAAATCAGTAGATGCTACACATGTAAATTATCTGATGCCGGCATGTGGTGTTGCTCATGCTGTCCTTGGGAATTATATGGTTCCCTTAACACACCTTAAAGGTATCTCCCAAGCATGAAATTGAAAATATTGGTGTTTTCCCAATGTTCCTCTTAAAGCGGTGTTCCGCCCAAAAAAAAAAAATTAAAAGCCAGCAGCTACATATACTGCTAGCTAATAACAATAGGACACTTACCTGTCCTGGAGTCCAGCGATGTCAGCACCGCCACTGATGTTTCCATCAGTTGTCAAGTGCTGCCACTGCCATTGCGGGTAAGGGTACCCGGCAGTGTAGCCTTACGGCTTCATGCCAGGAACCCTACTGCTCATGCTTGAGGCCCCGCTCCTCTCTCCTACTGGCCCAGTGACAGGGAGAGGAGGAGGGAGGAGGAGGGAACCCTGCGGTGATGTCACGGGCCAAAACCTGGACTCCTGTTGTCGTCGCCCCCCCCCCAAAAGGTGACAATTGTGGCACCGAAGAGGGAGAGGAGACAAATCAGCGGAAGTTCCACTTTTGGGTGGAACTCCACTTTAAAGTCACATAAAACGAGAGCCCTCTCCCAGCTACAGTATATGGTACTTTTTTTATATTTTATTTTGCATTGGTACCTATCACCCATGGCAGTGCCCACCGCAGCTCTCCATGCCTTTTTGTTTGATAACCACTTAACTATTACCCTTGAAAATGTCCAGGATTATTTTTTCAGCTTTACCTCCCATAAAAAATTGTGAAAATATATGTGTAATTTAACTTTTAATTTAATTTTACCTCCCATAAACTTCAAAAGGGTTTGGATTGAAGTTTGCAATTTTTGAGATTTGTGATGGTTTTGACAAACAGCCTGTGAACTGAATTCATGCAAAAATCAGAAATAGCAGATAAATAACAGATAAAGCATTATGAGTGGTACTGCATATCCGATATAAGGTGTATTCCTACAATGCCAATGCCTTAGGCAGCATCGCCTGTATACACAATTATTCCTTTTTTAGATATAAACCTTTCAACAACATAAACCTGATCATTTAAAGGAATCTTTTGATGCCTTTTTTCTCTTAGTAACTCATGCTATTTGTAAGATTCCCAGCGGCATCTACACAGTTTTCTTTTGATCATGTACACATGGTGTTGTTCATGCATCGTTTTAATATCTTCTAATTTAATGGTCCGGTAGCTTATCCTCCATGTGTTTCAGCAGATTTAGTTTGGAGAGTTTAATACAAATCAGACCTGTAGGGGTTTACTCCCCGTGGAATTAAAAATCTAAAATAATATGACACCAATCAGTTGAATAGATCACTTATAGGCTAAACGGGAATCTGCATAAAGTGACATCTGCGGTAAAATATTCCTTAGGAGGATAACAGACCTTGACTAAGCAAATCTCATAGGCACCATAGCTCATCACCAGATGGAAATAGCCTAGAAAGCTGCATATGTGGGAAGAACTGGCAAGACAGAACAGCTTGAAATGTTTAACTTTTTTTGTCACCTAATGCTTAAGGCATCTCGGTAAAAGATTAACAGTGTATAGGAAAGATCAACAAGAGTAATGAATGCTCTTCCAGTGACAGAAGACAACATGTTAGAAAATAAATAGATTCAGTGAAGTTATTACCATCATCCTGATGTTTATGGTAATGATGTTGCTGATTTGTAGTACTGTATGATGTATTATTCCTTCAAGTCTACTTTTTTTTTTTTTTAACACTTGTCACGAAATGGAGAACGCTATAACTTACTTGGGATAAAAACATTTAAACTAATGTCTGAGGCAGATAAAAACTGTGCTTTCTTATATAACGTATTTGTATAAAGGACTATGCTGAAATGTGTGACATAATTTTGTTTATTTGTCATTTTGACTTTAATGTGTAGTTTTAAGGTAACACATAGAGAAATAGGAAACCAAAATGCTCACCCTAGGCATAATACAGAGAAATAGTGGAAAAACAAAGTTTCCACAATACTAAATAATCCAAAATATCCAGCACATCGTAATACTTGGAACTTCATGTTCTCATGTCCTAAAATAAAGAATCTTAATATTGCTACCATTGTAGTGGTTGACGCTTAGATTCCTAATTCAGTTATAAGATCTTGAAAAAAAATCTCCATTTGCTTGGCAATGTTCATCTTAAAGTGGTTGTAAAGGCAGAAGGTTTTGTTATCTTAATGAATTCTATGCATTAAGATAAAACGCTTTCTGTGTGCAGCAGCCCCCCTCAGCTCCCCAATACTTAGCTGAGCCCTCTCTCGATCCAGAGATGTCCACGAGTGCCTAGGCCGTCCAGAACTCTCCCTCCTGATTGGCTTAGACACAGCAGCGGCGCCACTGGCTCCCGCTGCTGTTAATCAAAGTCAGTGAGTCAATGAGGAGAGAGAGGGGAGGGGCCGAACCTCAGCTCCATGTCTGAAAGGATACACGGAGCCGCGGCTCAGGTTCCCCCATAGCAAGCTGCTTACCATGGGGGCACTCAACAGGGGGGAGGGGCCAGGAATGCCAATGAGGGACCCGAGAAGAGGAGGATCTGGGTTGCTTTGTGCAAAACTACTGTACAGAGCAGGTCTGTGTAAAATGTTTGTTATTTTTATAGAAAAAAAAAAATGAGACTTTAGTATCACTTTAAACTCTAGTTAAAGGAGAGGGTTGGGGCTGTTAAAAAATATATATATTCATACACATATAGCACTACCCTCGCAGGAGCTGCTGATTTGTGTCCCAGGTTCTCTTCCCACTAGTGCAGCACAGCCAAGCAAACAGCAGCTTTCTGGTTCAAGAAACATTCTAAGGTTTGCCTTTTTGTAAGTTTATTGCAGATCAACTTGCATGGGGAATAGGGAGCTGCGGGTTACTCCAGAACTCTAAACAAGAATGCAAGGACACTATCCCCTCAGCAGTAGCTTCTTGACACAGTCCTCCAAGTATTAGGACATGAAGTTGACAGCACTAGTATGCAATTGGCAATTTCTGAGGAAGGCAAGCCTTAACTGAATGTGGCAGGGGCTAACCTCAACAACAGTTACTAGGATCTCTCTCGCTCTCTGGTCTGTACTCACAGTGTCTCCAGGGCTTGGATGTCTCCTTCAGACTTCAGTAGGCAGACTCCTCTGTAGAGTTCCCAGATAAGATTCCCAACCACACCCCTTTTTTTAGCTCTCTTAGACTCCAAACTATTTATATACTCCCCAACCACCATCTTGGAACACTTCCCCAGGGATTGGCTGCAGCTACATACATTTTGAGGCTGCTCATTTGACTCTTCCACCCACTATGTTCTGGTGATCCACAGAAAACAGGGGAAAGCAAACAAACTTGCAGCCTGCAGAGCATAGAGTAACCTAAAATGATCACACACTGCTCTGCTGGTTACATAAGAGCCAAGCACTAAATTTCCCTAGTCAAACCTAGCAGACTATCTAGGGGGGTGTTACACTCACCTCCATGCAGCAGCATTGGTCTGATGCTGCAACTGTCCCCCTCTAAGACTGAAAACTAAATGATCACATGAATATTTTGTTCTTAGTCAGCACTGAGAAAAGAGTGATGACTGTCAGTCACCTGTTTCTGCTCTGCCCCTCCAGTGCTCACTTCCGGAGCTTGGAGCGGCTCTATAACATGAGATGACAGCAGATGATTCTGGGTCACAGTAGAGTACAATTAAGTGTACTCCTGTGACCCACAAGAAAAGTATGAGCAAAAAAATTTGAAAACATTAAAAAATAGTATTTACTCACTCTCCACCAAGAGTCTGACAACACTCTGAGGAACCCATCAGGGGGGCTGGAGAGCAACCGTTACCATATTTTTCTCCATAGTAATCCATTTCTTCCTCAGCCACCTATCAAGCTTTCCTTCCTGTCTGTCTACTTTCTCTTTTTCTTACTCTCCCCATTTTTTCCCCTTCTTTTTGCTTTAACTATCTTTATATCCACACATTTGGACAATAGACCCTAGTAAATATTCCTACTTCCCACTCCTTACCCATACATACCTTGTATACTTTTTACTGGGATTGAAAGCTTTACAAAGACAAAACCAAATCTGCACCCTTGTTGGTCCTCTCCCTCCTCCTGACCCTTTTCCTCTTTCACATCTAAACCTGGGAATACCTGGTCCTAAAATGCAACCATTTTTGTACCTCAATTACTGAATTTCCAGAGGCACCTAAATAACCGCAAGACACTGCTTTTTAATTGTACAACGTTATTATCTTGTTTATTGACTCACTGTATTTTTGAGATTGATTGCAAAACCTTTTGTAACTAAACAAATGCTTAGATTTCCCAATAGAACCTAATAAAAATGATTGCAGTTAAAAATAGCATTTACCTAATGATAGATGAGTGGCTACAAAAAGTAGCATCATCCTATATTCCTCAACAAGGGGACCAAACCTGTACCCATTTTGCAATGCAGACTGCTGAGTTTTAATAGTGATGGTGCCAGTTTTCCCATCAAAGCGCCCTTGCAGCACACTTTTGGGTGTTGGTATGCAGTACCCAGTGGCGGCTGGTGCTCAAGATTTGGGGGGCGGAAAACAAACCCCCCTCACTCATAACGCTGACACCCCTACCCCCCCTCAAGGGAGACAGACAGGAAGGCGGCCCTACTTTAGCAGGTGACGAAATTGAGGACGAGGGGGTAGGACTGCTGCTCCCCGCTCCAGCCAAGGGAAGAACCAGGGCTTCTCCTCCCGGCCGAACAGGAATTGGGTAATGAGACCTGAGGGGCCGAGCGCATGGATTGGGGGGAGGCGCCCCTGTACCCCTTATGGACGGGCCGCCACTGGCAGTACCACTCTAGACACCTAATATAACACTGAGCTAGCTGCTAGTTTAGTTTCTCTATAGTAAGCAAGCTTCTCTGCTCTTGAATTGTATTTCTTGCTTTAGTGTAATCCAAGATAATAATTTAATAAGATGATTAAACATTAATTCCACAAATACATCCACGAGCACAACTAATGCCCAGCTGATTGTGTCACTCTGAATTTAAGTACAGGTGAACAGAGTTACTCAATATTAATACATATTCCTAATAAAATGCCATTAATGTTGACATAAACTTCATGCACAGCTTATATACATAATTTATAAATCTAAATCAGTGCAAAGTTTTTTGGTTTTTTTTAGCTATGAGGACGTAAGAGGCTCATTTATAAAGAAAAATGGATATTGCTGTCCTCTATGCACCACCAGGGTTTTCACATCATTGCCCGCATTTTATGACCCATTCATAAAATGCAGACCACAATGTCTCGCTTCTGTTGTCTGACATAGTTTTCTCTGCTTAAGGCCTCATGCACACTGGGCATTTGTGCAGCTCTCCTGAAAGCCTTTTTTCCTGGCAGGAGAAAATCAGTGTTGAAAATGCACCTAAAGCCCATGTTTTTCAAATGCGTTTAGGCGCTCAGGTGTGTCAGGTGTTTGGGCGTTCATTCATTTCATTGGCAGGCAATTAAAATTATTCTGGCCATTGAAATGAATGAACACTCATGTACTTGTGCGTGTTTTAACGCATTTATGAACAATAAATGTTTTATCTGCTGGAACGTTTCTCTCTTGAATGCGCAAGTGTTTTTTTTCTACCTCTAAATGCTCCTGCCTCTAAGACCCTATTAATGCCTATGTGTGCAAAGACACATAGGGTACCATGAAGGAGTTTTACAGGCAGAAAAAAGTCAAACCCCTTCAAAGTGGCATTTTTGATGCTCAGTATGCATGAGGCCTAATGCAGCAGACAGAGCTCCATGACTAAAGGATAGGCAGTCATGTGATTTTGACAGGCCACTTACAGCTTTTGTGACAGGTGAGGCCCTGTCACTATGTGAATTTAGGAAATCAAGTTAGAAAAGGCACGGGATTCACAATCAGGCTTAATGCAAAATCCCAGACTATTGTTTACTGTGAGTGGAGAAAACTGTCTTGTAAGGTTTCTCAGGATTTGGTAATTTCACATTGGGGTCTGGAGCTTGAAGATTTCAAAGTGTCTTGGGTGGGATGTAGCCTTCAATCCTCTCTCTGGGTTTTGCTAGATGCCTGCAGCCTGTGTGAGTATACATGTGTGCAGGGTCGTTATAAACTAAGTCTGAGAATAGCTCAGGGTAGTTGCTGCCATTTTCACACAGAGCCCTGTCAGGAGGGCTGGGTCTTCCTTCTGGAGACTGCATCCCTTTTGAGGGGGATTCCTTGCCCAAGGACTGGGAAAGTTGGGACAACTACAAGAGTCTGGGAGACTGAGGAAGCTGAAGAGGCTAGTGAGTCCAGAGGGTTGGATGGAGTCTAGAAGTTTCTGGAGGAGTGAGCAAGCTTGAGGGGGCTGGAGAACCCTATGTAGAGGCTAAGAGTGGGCCTGTGCAGTGAGCTGCTGCAACCAAGGCTGAGTGAGCCTGAAGAGCTGATGGTCTGAGGGAATAGTACTAATAGCAGCGGTGCTGCTGAATCATACACAGGTGGGCTACCATTAGACATTTGTTTTCTTCCGAATGCATTTTCGTCCGAATTTCGGGTATTTTCGTTATCGTTTTAACAAACGATAACGAACGTGCAGAATCCGAAAACCGAAAGATCCGACATAAACAAATGCTTTATTTTCGTTTTAGTTGTCACAAGAAGATTCGACATGACGCGGACAATAGTGATCTGTGTCGATCGAACCTGTGGTTGAATGTGCCTAACCTTAGCTCTATTAGTCCAAGATTATTCTACATAGAGAGAAAAGAGTCGACATAGAGAGAAAAGATTCAACATTATAGAGACAATAGCAAAAAAGGTTGAATGTGCCTAACCTAACTATTAGTCCAAGATTATTTGACAGAGAGAAAAGATTTGACATGAAGATTCGACGAAGCAGTCGCCGCGAGCGGACATTTATAGTCAAATGCTCTGCCCATAGGCTATAGAAGAATTCTAATGTTGGTTGACTAGTAATAATAATTAATAAATATAATTATTACTAGTGTCGTACAACATTAGAATTCTACTATAGCTTGTAGGCGGAACATTCGACCGGAAATATACGATTACGGCGTCATACAGTTCAGCTGCTCCGTCGAATCTTCTTAGAACATTCGACAGATACCATAAGCCTTCAATGACAGATTCGACCTTAATTATTTCGGATTTTTGGACAAATGCATTTTTAACGAAACAAAGTAAATAAAAACGAATTTTGGGAGTAACTAAATGAATGTATTTTTCGGATGAAAATGAAATTCCGAAACAAAATATTTTAGTGTGCACATGTCTAGCTATCATTTTCAGTTGATTGTTTTGCTGTGAGAAGCTAATTTCCCCTGATTGGGCAACCGTTGTTTAAAGACTTTGCCAACCTTTTAAATAAAAGTGGGCTATCGGGCCATCAAACTTCATGTTCGAACTGATATGCCTCACTAAAATGCATCTACCACATTACGCCTAATCATCCCATAACACACTTTGTTTTCACAACCCAATTCATTTCTACTACTCCCATAGCCAGCAAAGCGTATTTAAAAAGTACACCACTGTGCTTTATAAACGTAAGATTTTTTTTTTTTTCTATAAATTTTTATTGAATATCAAATATAAGTGAATGTTTACAAATTGAACATTGTATATCTCATACAAGAAAACAAAAATATTGTTGATAACAAAGTTATTCAGGTGATCACCTGTACCAGAGAGGGAGACAGGATGCACAACAAACGGGGAGTTATAGGAGCCTAAACTCCTTTTGGCACATTGATAATACGTATAATCGTTTTTCTATAGATATGTTCAGTTACCCTGCTTTGTCTGATACATAAATGATATCAGGGGCCCGAGTTCGAAAACGAACACGGGAAAACATTAGCAAGAAAATATGCATAAAGACTGAAAAGAGGGCGAAAGAGAGAAAGAGAGTGGGAGAGGAGGGAGAGAAGGGGAAAGAGAGAGAGAGAGAGAGAAAGAGAAAGAGATAGAGACAGAGAGAGAGAGAAAAAATAAATAAATAAATGAATAAATAAAAAAAAGGGGGGAGGAATAAGGGGAGGGCAGAGCAGAGAAGAGGGGAAGAAGGGAGAGAGAGGGACACTGTAGAGAGGAGTCCGCAAATTATATATTAACAGATGAAAGTATTGAGTCCCTTCGCCTCTGCACCCCCCCGCCACCCCGGCCAAAGTCTCCTTGATTACGTTTTCATAAAATATATAAATAGTGCTCAAGTCAGCACTTTGTTTAGGGGTTGACACTTTGGAAGTAATCCGATGTTTTAAAATGAGTCCAGCATGCCCATGTAGTCGTGAATTTTTGTATCCGTTCTTGGGAAATGTGTATCAGTTCTTCCATCTCTTCTATTTTGGAAAGTTTGGCGAACCATTCTCTAATTGTTGGTGGGGTAATGGATCTCCAGTGTGTCGGAACACACAGTCTCGCTGCATTCACCATGTGCATGGCCAGAGATTTGTAATAAGCACTTTTAGACAGTGTGGTATGGTGCAACAGATATTGTGCTGGAGCATAATCTAATGTGTATGTGGTGACCTGTGAGATGATGTCATGCACCTTCTTCCAAAATGGCTGAATCAAATCACAGTCCCACCAGAGCATAGTGCCTTCTGCTTTACCACATCTCCAGCACGTGTTGGGTATAGATGGTGAAAATTTGTGGAGTAAGGAGGGAGTTCTGTACCACCGCGTTTCGATTTTATAACAGTTTTCTTGGATGGCTACGTTCGTGGAACCTTTGTGTGCGTATTCGTGTATAGTTTCCCACTCCTCATCGGATAAAGAAATCTGAAGTTCCCTACCCCATGCGATGCATGCGGGATCTCTGTTAATGTTAGGCTCTTCAGATATCATTGTGTATATGAGGGATATTAAATGCCTTTGTGGCGAATTTCTTGTACAGAGGGATTCAAATGATGTGAGCTGTCTTGTGCATGTGGAGTGTGATGCTTGTGTAGTCAGGAAGTTGCGTATTTGTCTATATGACCAAAAGGGGAAAGATTTGGTTAAAGAAACATCAACCAGGTTGTCATAAGAGCAGGGGTCGCCTTTAAAAAAAAACGTTGCGCCCTCATGTCTTTGTAGGGCCATTCATGGCTCAGAAATGAGCCTGCATTACCTGGTGGGAAAACTGGGTTTCCTTTTAACGTGGTTAAGGGCCCCGGAACCAAGGATAGAGGTGTTAATTTACCTGCCCGTGTAAACGCTATCAAAGATGGGTAAATAAGTGGATGTGTCAATAGTACTGTTGGCCAGTGTTTAGGCGAGAGCCAGGGGAGATCTTGTACTGGGAATTGTGTGAAGGAGTTTTCTATATAAACCCATAACTTTTTGTCTTGGTGGATATTCCAGTCTACAATCCTGGTGAGATGGCAGGCCAAATAATATTTGTAAAGATCGGGTAAGCCTATTCCTCCTTTTGTCTTAGTACGGGTCAGTCGAGTATATTTGATGCGTGGTGGAGAGTTCTTCCAAATGAACAGTGAACAGGCCTGTCTGTATGTCATGAAAAATGTTGTCGGAAGATGTATGGGGATGGTTTGCATCAAGTATAGAAAGCGTGGGAGAGTAGTCATTTTAAGCAAGGCTGAGCGGCCAAACCAAGAGACATTTAGTCCTGCCCATTCTTTTAGATCTGATTTCCTTTTATTCAGAAGTACATGGAAATTGAATTTGTACAAGTCTGCCAGTTTAGTGGTAATCCGGATACCCAGGTATGTAATAGCCTCTCTCTCCCATCGGAATGGGAAAGAGCTCTGGCAGCATTCTGTGTCCTGTGTGGAGAGTGATATATTCAATGCATGCAATTTCGCGTAGTTAACTTTAAAATTTAACAGAGCCCCAAAGTGTTCTATGTCTTTCAATAGGTTTGGAAGGGTAATGAGAGGTGACCTGAGTGATAGCAGTATGTCGTCTGCATAAGCGGCTACTTTGAATTCCCTGTCCCCTATTTGAATTCCTTTAATATCAGCGTTTGATCTTAGTTTGTTTAAAAAGGGTTCCAAGGTAAGGACATATATCAGGGGGGACAAGGGACAGCCCTGGCGGGTGCCATTGCCTATGGTGAAGGCTTCCGACAGGTGGCCATTCACCCGTACACGCGCGGTAGGGTTAGAATATAATGCCAGAATCTGAGACAGCATGCGCGATCAAAGACCATCATTTTCAGGGCCTCGCGCATGTAGTCCCAGGCCACTCTGCCGAACGCCTTCTCCGCGTCCAAGTACAGAAAAAATCCCGGTGTTTTAGATGATGTCATCCAGTGGTGAACATTCAATGCACGTATAGCGTTGTCCCTAGCCTCTCTACCTGGTACAAAACCCACCTGGTCTAAGGAGATGAGGCCGGGAAGGAGGGGTAGTAATCTATTGGCCAAGATCTTTGCGTATAGCTTTATATCCACATTAAGCAAAGCGATTGGTCTGTAATTTGATACTTCCGTGAGATCTTTACCTTCCTTAGGGATGGCTGTTATATGTGCGTCTAACATTTGTCCTGTGGATACGTTGGGTGCTGAGAGGGCATTAAAGGTAGAGAGCATCCTGGAAGACAGAACGTCCATGAAACACTTATAATACTGTAGTGAGAACAGGGCCTGGGCTCTTGCCCGGTTTCATGTGTTTCATGGCGATCTGTAGTTCCTGTTCGGAAAGAGGACTCTCCATCTCCTCATCCTGTTGTTCAGTAATTGTACGTGGGCTAAATTGGGTTAAAAAATCCTCAATTTCTGCCCTCCTTGTTTCCTGGGATATTGGGTTTGTGTCTTCTGAACTTAGGTTATACAGCCCAGAATAGTAATGTTCAAAACATTTAGCTATGTCCTCATTGGTTGCATGCAACAAACCATGTCGGTCGCGTATGTGGTGGATTGTGAAAGAATTTCTAGAGGCTTGCACCGCCCTTGCTAGAAGTCTTCCACTTTTATTACCGTGCTCATAAAATACTTTCTGACGGAGTGCGTATTGACGTTTTGTACGTTTCCCCAGTTCCTCTAGCAAGAGGGAGCGAGTGTGTAAGAGATCCTGCAACGCTGTTTGAGAACGCGTGTGTTTGTGAAGCGTTTCTAGTCTGTGTATTTTATCTGTCAATGTCTGGATCGTTTCCTGATGTTTCCATTTAGCATCCGCTGCTAGAGCCAATAGTTCTCCCCGGACCACACACTTATGAGCCTCCCATAATGAGGTTGGTGAGATATCAGGTGTGTCATTTTCGGTGAAGTACTGCTGAATTTGTGTTTTGAGTCTAGAAAGATTCTGAGGATCTTTCAGTAGAGAGAGATTTAATCTCCAGGTTTTAGTTCTGCACTCTGTTTCGGGGAAGGTCAAAGTGCATGAGATCGGATGATGATCCGACAGGAACATTGGCCCTATCGATGTCTGTGTAAGGTAGGTTAAATCTCTTTGGGAGAGAAAAAAGTAATCTATCCTAGAGTACTTCTGAAAAGGGGTAGAATAGAATGTATAATCCCTTTCTGTAGGGAATAATGTGCGCCATGTATCATGTAAATTTAGGGATTGTAGTTGCAGTTTGATCTGATGTAGGGCCCTGTAAGTCAGTGTGGATGTGCCTGATGAGGTGTCTATGTCAGGGTTCAGCGGTACATTGAAGTCCCCTCCCAGGATGATCACCCCCTCTTTAAAAGTGGACAATAGGTTGCATACTTTTCTCATAAATGAGACTTGATGTTCATTTGGGCAATATATATTGGCTAGTGTTACCGGTTTGGAGGCGAGTTGACCTTTGATAAAAAGGTATCTACCCTCTGGGTCTATGAGGGAGTCTTTTATATTAAAGTGGGCATATTTGGAAATCAAAATGGATACTCCCTTAGTTTTCGGGAAACATTAGTCGAATGAATTGCTGTCTGATACAGGTGATTGGTAAGTTTGGGTATAGAGTCGGATCTAAAGTTGGTCTCTTGAAGGAAGATGAACTGAGCCTTATGCTTGGAGAGTGCGGACAAGACCTGTGACCTTTTCTCTGGGATATTTAACCCTTTCACATTAAGCGAAAGGCATTTTAGTGTCAGGGGAGATTCTTTTTTTGGAATCTTCTGCATGATTTATTGTAGCGAAGTCCTAAAAGGGTTTGGTATGTCAAGGAGTAGGAGAGACTCAAAGTCTCCGCCGAGGGCTTACCGAGGGGGGAGCAGAGGCGGGTCGGGTGTCTCAAACACAAGATAAGGAAGGTTAGAACGAGGAAAAAAAAGAAGAGGAAGAGAAAGAAAAAAAAAAAGAGAGAGAACGGGGTTAGTTAGGAGAAATGAAGAGAAAAAAGTAAAGTTGTGAAAGAGTAGATACTGGAGGTGAAAATAGCAAATCTATATCACCTAAATAAATGAGGGGAATAGAGCCGGTAGGGTAGCTAAAGCAGTATAAATACTGCAGCTCAATGAACGATAGTGTGGGCGAGACCGACATTATCCCGCAACACCAAGGACTTAAAAGTGTCTATGATCTAAAAGTGAGTCCCAAAAGCCTGAACCATAGGATAACAAGGCCAATAACAAATAATAAACCAGTAACATAAGATTGACTGTAAATTTACTGTAAGCAGTAAAAACATTATTTCGCAAATTTCTTGCCACATAAACCCGAATTATCCACCCCCAACTCATGTTGATGTTATGTAATATTTCTAAACTAACCAAAGACCAAACCAACATTTTCCTTTTATATTTCACCCTGAAGATATCTGACTGTTCTGTGTGCATTGTTCTTCAGGAGAAAGGGGTTAGTCATTAGCAAAAGGTTAATTTCCGTCTAGTCTTGCTGTAAAAAAAAAAAAAAAAAAAAAAAAAACCCACAACTGAAAGCTTTGACACTCTAATATTGCTAAGACGAATTGTATCATGGTTTATGTTAGCATTTATTCCTAACGTTGGTGGAGGGAAAGGGCGTGGCTTAAAGCCCTGTCTGGAAATGGCATGATCCTGCATGCTATATGGCAGAAGTGCTGCAGTGTCTCACGTTGGAGGCGCTAAAAGATTGGAATTTGATTAATCCGCAGATTGGGGGTACCGATCCCACATGCAGCCCAATGCCTGCTAATTTAGATTTGCTAATATAGATTCATATTATGGGAGGTTGTATTGCCATGATGTGCCAAACTGTCCAGAGTAGGGTCAGTGCCACACCCCCGCCCCCTCCCCACCATAGACCAGCATATTCTCTTAGTAAAATAAAAAAAATTAAAAAAAAAAAAAAAATTCACTTGTTTGAAGGTAGTCATCTTATTAGGATCAAGTCCTTGAATTTGTGTCCTTATTTAGGCTGAAAAATAAGGTGTTGAGAGTGATTAGGTCGAAAACTGTCAATTTTCTCCATTGCGCAGTTCTGGGTTGGCTCAACAAGTAGAACAAGTGCCCATTGTACCTCTATATATCTTACAAAGGCACGGGGGAGATTCGGGTTGATTAAGTAATGTTAATTGTGTACAAGAAGTGCGAGAAAAAAAAAAGAAAAAAACCCCAAAACAGGAAGGGAAGAAACATTACGGATAACAGTAATGGTGGTACCCCTAGAGCGGTACTTGCGTGTCACTGCGTTGTTTTAAGAATCCTGCCGGTCTCTGCGTGGTCTTCCTGTACCTCCAGGACTTCGGTGATTCAGGTCTCTGTGCATGGCGTGAGGTTCAGGTGAAGTAGGATCCAGTCTGCGGCGCCTCGAGCGGTGTCTTTGGGCTTTCGGTGATGGGATAGCGGAAACTTGGCACCAGGGTTCACTTGGAAAATAGAAGGCATACCATTCTGGCAATTAAATTTGAGGTAGACCAAGCTGGTCGCAGAATGAATGTAGATCTTCTGGTGTGCGTAGCAGTGCAGAGCGGCCCCTGGCGGAAGCTGACAGAGCAAATGGGAACTTCCACCTGTACTGTATATTACGTGAGCGGAGAGCTTACAGAAGCAGGCGCAATGCTCGCCTATTTTGCAATGTAATTTGGGACAAATCTTGAAAAAGTTTGATTTCAGCGCCGTTGTACAGAATACGCCCTCTTTCTCTTGCTTTTCTGAGAATTTCCTCTTTAAGTGGAAAGTTCACAATACAATATATGACGTCCCTCGGGGGTTCAGAGTCTCTGGGTGGGGGTCGCAGTGCACGGTGGGCTCTCTCCATTTCAATGGGGGAGTCTGCTGAGCGTCCCAGGAGATCATTGAAAATGGAGCAAATAGCCTGCGGTATGGCTGCTGGTTTGATCACCTCTGGGACCCCTCTCACTCATACATTATGCCTGTTATCAAGATCCTCTACGTGGCGATGGAGTTCTAGAAGATGTGGCAGTTGAGCATCATATGTGTGCTGCACTTGTTTAATGGCTGCTGTGTGTAACTGTGATGTTTGTTCCACAGTATCTAGGCGGTGAGCTATTGCTTGCACATCAACTTTTAGGTCTGATATAGCTGCTGCTAGGGAGCTTTTAATATCCAGTGCTACAGCTTGTAGGTCAGGGAGGCTCACAGGGAGGAAAGATCTCTCGGTGCCTGTGTCCTCCTTGTCTGCCTGCATGTCAGAGCCGCTACTCGGTGAGTTTGGTGCAGAGGCCTTTGAGGCCTGTGAAGCCGTGAACTTGCCTGATCCCCGAGTCTGGAAGATGTCCGGGATGTTGTGGCTGAGCTGCGTGTCCGTTTGGGTCCCCGTGCGGGGGGTGGAGGCACTCCTGTTGGGCTTACCTATCTCAATATTACTGGCTCCGGGTCCCGGGAAAAAGCAGATTAGTCCTCGGTCTGCGGGAGAGCTCCGTTTATGCAGCCATCTCGGGTCTCGTCCAGGCCACGCCCCCTAGATTTTTTTTTTTTCAACAGCCACGCTGCATATTAGCGGAGAGGGGAAGGTTCAGCTTCTCTTAACAAGCCCTACTAAAAGCCTGTTCTCATCATGTTGGCTGCATCCAATGTTATTCACAAGTACAGGAATTTTGGTGGCAGGTCATGCCTATCAAGCTGTGGAGCCTGGGAGGGGTAGGGGAGGGAACAGATGAATAGATAAGATTTTGTAATGGTGGTGTAGGGGTGTATCTGTTTGAATGTCCTTCAGGTGCATCAGTTAGTGTGTAATTGTACAATTATATCCTGTTTGGAGTATACACTGGATTCCATCTCTTGAATGTAATCTAGGTAGTCAGCCCATTCATTTACTCTTGCAGCATTATCAATGACCATGTCATTCTCGCTTTTCCGCATTGTGGAGGCAGCAAGCTGGATTTCACCTTCTCCTTTGCCACTAGGTGTCCACCACCCAGGCCAGATCCCTGGGAATAAATAACAACATGGCTGTGTGTGGCTGAATTAAAAAGAAAAAAAATTAATAAAATTGGCCAAAGTTTTTTTACACCAGTGGAGTCTCTCCCTCTTTTTTCTTTTTTCTTTTTGGCATTTACAATTCACTTTTGTTGGATCCGTGGAAGCAAACACTGACTGCTCTATGAGAAGCGATCCCGGGACAGTATCCTGTGAGGCATTTCAAGTTGTTGCTGGCTTGCCGTCCATGAAGGAGGTTGGTGTCCCTACCTAGCTGTGTCCCCTGGAGTATCCCCTCAGTGGTCTATTACCATCTACTAAGCCTGTTTGGACCCCCCTGAGTAAGGGCGGTCACACGCTTCCTGGTAAGCCTCCAATTTTTACCATCAGGTGGTGGGCAGCACTGAACGGTGAAAATCGATCCTGGACCCTGTATAGAATATCTACACATCATAGTTTTGGACTTTATTTTATTTTTATTTTGTTCACTTGTTTTTTAACACATAACCTTATATTAATATTTATGAGCACTTAATTATTGGTGATTTGTCATTAATAATTGGCATTTTTTCACTGTGGTTTTGTTAATATATTGATTAATTGATTTTATCATTACCCACATATATCACTAAGTCCAGCGCTGCACTTTCCAATTTCATATCAGTAGATAGAATGTGCATTGTATATTGTGTATTGTATTTCTCACCATATCTATTTTAGAAAGCTGTGCACAATGCAAGGCTCCCTGGCTTTGTACATTTTGCTATGAGCACAGAAGTGGTACAAGAACTTGAAGCTGTGCAATACGCTGATCTCACTCACATATCAATGCACAGTCAAACAGTCAAACTGGACCTGCATTGAGATATGCTAAGTGAGCATTGTCACCTAGGAGAGGAAGCTGTTACTAATAGGAACAACAGGAACAAATTATGGGAAAGTAAGCCAACAGCGACAGGAAACAAAAACACAGCATCTAATAGATGATAAGTTACCACTGGTTGATATTTATCAGGGAAGTACAGTCTGTGGTGGCAGGTGAGGCAGAGCCCTGAGCATAAAAAAAAAAAATGATCAAGCTTTGAGGGTCATGGTTCGGCGAGATACGGGGCTCCTTGCACAGCCTGTCAGAAGCTACATACAGAGCGGCCAGTTTAAATACAAGCTGGCACACTCTGTTTGCAGCAGACTGAGAGGATGAACTCACAGTGCCTCTCCTCACTTCTTGTCAGAGGAACTGAGCTCAATGGATAGCTTGGAGTCTTAGACCAATGGCAAAGTACCATTGGCACAAGCTGTCCTATAAAAATGCTGCAGTGGAGGCACACCTCTCACTGCAGTGTCATAGAAGGGGGCATATGTCTAAAAGACAAATGCTCCCCTCCAGCCCAGCCCTCTTAACTACAAGAAAAAAACCCACAATCCCATGTTTTTTTCACACAGTTAAGAGGGAGAATGAGAATCTTCTACTGATGAAAAGGTACTGTTTTTATCAAGCTAAGGCTCGGTTCACACTAGGACGACTTGTCAGGTGACCTAGGTAGCGTCCCGTTCAGTACAATGGAACCGTTCTAATCGGAGCGACGCAAGTCGCTCCGACTTAGAAAAAGGTTCCTGTACGACTTTGGGGGCGACTTGGGGCGACTTGCATAGACTTCTATACAGAAGTTGTTTTGCAAGTCGCCCGGGCAGTCGTGTGCAGGTCGCCTCGGTGAGGCGACCTGCAAGTCGTGCCGCCTCTGGTGTGAACCGAGGCTTAATCATATATTTATATGCTATATGTTATAACATAATAATTTATTATTTATCTATTTACTGTAAAATTACTGGCTGGAACTTCTAAATTCTAACTTCATTAAATAAATATATATATATATATATATATATATATATATATATATATATATATATATATATGTATACAGTGGGGGCGGAAAGTATTCAGACCCCCTTAAATTTTTCACTCTTTGTTATATTGCAGCCATTTGCTAAAATCATTTAAGTTCATTTTTTTTCCTCATTAATGTACACACAGCACCCCATATTGACAGAAAAACACAGAATTGTTGACATTTTTGCAGATTTATTAAAGAAGAAAAATTGAAATATCACATGTTCCTAAGTATTCAGACCCTTTGCTGTGACACTTATATATTTAACTCAGGTGCTGTCTATTTCTTCTGATCATCCTTGAGATGGCTCTACACCTTCATTTGAGTCCAGCTGTGTTTGATTATACTGATTGGACTTGATTAGGAAAGCCACACACCTGTCTATAAAAAACCTTACAGCTCACAGTGCATGTCAGAGCAAATGAGAATCATGAGGTCAAAGGAACTGCCTGAAGAGCTCAGAGACAGAATTGTGGCAAGGCACAGATCTGGCCAAGGTTCCAAAAAAATTTCTGCTGCACTTAAGGTTCCTAAGAGCACAGTGGCCTCCATAATCCTTAAATGGAAGACATTTGGGATGACCAGAACCCTTCCTAGAGCCGGCCGTCCGGCCAAACTGAGCTATCGGAGGAGAAGAGCCTTGGTGAGAGAGGTAAAGAAGAACCCAAAGATCACTGTGGCTGAGCACCAGAGATGCAGTCGGGAGATGGGAGAAAATTGTAGAAAGTCAACCATCACTGCAGCCCTCCATCATTCGGGCTTTATGGCAGAGTGGCCCGACGGAAGCCTCTCCTCAGTGCAAGACACATGTAAGCCCACATTGAGTTTGCTAAAAAACACCTGAGTGACTCCAAGATGGTGAGAAATAAGATTCTCTGGTCTGATGAGACCAAGATAGAACTTTCTGGCCCTAATTCTAAGCGGTATGTGTGGATAAAACCAGGCACGGCTCATCACCTGTCCAATACAGTCCCAACAGTGAAGCATGGTGGTGGCAGCATCATGCTGTGGGGGTGTTTTTCAGCTGCAGGGACAGGACGACTGGTTGCAATCGAGAGAAAGATGAATGCGGCCAAGTACAGGGATATCCTGGACGAAAACCTTCTCCAGAGTGCTCAGGACCTCAGACTGGGCTGAAGGTTTACCTTCCAACAAGACAATGACACTAAGCACACAGCTAAAATAACGAATGAGTGGCTTAACAACAACTTTGTGACTGTTCTTGAATGGCCCAGCCAGAGCCCTGACTTAAACCCAATTGAGCATCTCTGGAGAGACCTAAAAATGGCTGTCCACCAACGTTTACCATCCTACCTGACAGAACTGGAGAGGATCTGCAAGAAGGAATGGCAGAGGATCCCCAAATCCAGGTGTGAAAAACTTGTTGCATCTTTCTCAAAAAGACTCATGGCTGTATTAGATCAAAAGGGTGCTTCTACTAAATACTGAGAAAAGGGTCTGAATACTTAGGGCCATGTGATATTTCAGTTTTTCTTTTTTAATAAATTTGCAAAAATGACAACAATTCTGTGTTTTTCTGTCAATATGGGGTGCTGTGTGTACATTAATGAGGAAAAAAAAATGAACTGACATTTTATAAAGTGCTCCCAGTGAGCACATCTGTTCATGAAGCGGATAGTTTGTTTGGACCATCATCCAATTCTGTGCAAGCAAAAATGTTATGGGGCAAATTCCCTTGCAAAGATAACATCCTATTTGCACTTAGTAAATCAATTTCATTAAATATAATGTACATAGTACCTGGTGAGCTAAGACTATGGCTGTTTCAGTGTTTCTATTAATGTGACCAGGTAGAGGTATTACAACATTGTCCTGTAAACACTATTGCCATACTATATCTTGAATGGGCAGAATCTACTGATTGGCCAATATTTACCATGGCACAATAAAACATCTCAACTGGCAACATTGTTTGTGATGACAATGCTAATTTCAAAGGCACTTGGGAACATTACAATTTCCATACCTTGGCAAGTAGATTGCACTGGGAAACATGAAAGCTTTTCTCTTTATCGTGCATGGCTTTAATCAGCATGCTCCATTCATTTTCCTTTCAAGAGGGATGGCATTCAGCTTTAACATTTTCAAAGTATAATAAGCAAATGAGTATGATTATGCTGTCATTCTTTGTTCACGATCATTTGCCCTAAAGACCACATTTTTGAATAAACAATTTAAAACAGAGTAAAGAGCAAAGTTCTTTCCAACAGTGGTTCTTTGTGCAGAGCTAACAGTGCAGATTTTCTAATGTAAGCACAGGTGGAACATTATTGGTCATTTATCTTCTGCTTGAGGTCCATGTGTATGCAACTATAAAAAAAAATGTCATCCCAGTATACTGGTTATTTACCTCCATGCACAGCCTGTGGCTTCTATACTGGCTGAAAAATATTTAGGGATATAGTTCTAAGGATGGCTCCCTGATATGCATTTCTTTTTAACAAACTGCAGTGATGATACAATGAAGTGCAGAAACATATAGCTGTCATTAAAACTGAGTAACAAAGTAAGCTGAACTCCAAAGTGTCCTCTTTTCTCACTTTAGTCCCTATACAAGTACCAGTCATCTCGTAGCTAGGAGGTCCATAAACAGCCAGTGGGTACCAATAACTAGTGGCCACTCATTTACTTTAAGTTACATGATTGTATATCCAAGTGGCCAGTTGTTTGCAAAGAGTTTGTTACAGGGTCTTGGACCCTATGGGAGAAAAAGAACAGGTTTTTCTTCAATTATACATTTTTAGAGGATACAAAAGTGAATGTGTAAGTGAATACCTGAAGTGAATTGTATCATTACCTAATGCTGGGCTGGTCTCTCACCCACAGTTGATCCTGAGGACGGCAAAAAACCCAAGCAAAGCATGATCCAATCTGCTTTAATAGGGGAAAAATCCTTCCTGATCCAAGAGGCAATTGGATATTTCCTGGGTCAACTTTACCTATAAATGTTAGTATCAAGTGATTATATGTACATTTAGGAAATAATCCAGGCCTTTCTTAAAGCAAGCTACTGAGCTAGACAGAATAAGCTCTTTAGGGAGTCTATTCCACATTTTCACAACTCTTACTGTGAAGAAACCTTTTCCTCCAGACATAAAGAGTGTCCCCTTGTCCCCTGTGATGACCTTAAAGTGAATAACTCAACACCAAGTTCACTATATGGAACACTTATATATTTATACATGTTGATCATATTCCCCCTAAATCTCCTCTTCTCATGAGAGAATAAAACCAGTTTCTCTAATCTTTCCTCATAGCTGAGCTCCTCCATGCCTCTTATCAGTTTGGTTGCCCTTCTCTGCACTTTCTCCAGTTCCCCGATATCCTTTTTGTGAACTGGTGCCCAAAACTGAACTGCATATTCCTGATGAAGTCTTACTAATGATTTGTACAGGGGCAAAATTGTTATTCTCTCTCTGGAGTCCATACCTCTCTTATATAAGAAAGGATTTTGCTCGCTTCGGAAACCGCAGGTTGCCATTGCATGCTATTATTAAACTTATAATCTTTCAGAACCCCCAGATCCTTATCCACCATTGATTCCCCCAGGTGTACTCCCCCTAGTATGTATGATGCATGCATATTCTTAGCCCTCAAGTGCATAACTTTACATTTATCAACATTAAACCTCATTTGCCATATAGTTGCCAAATCAGACAGTGCATTGAGGTCGGCTTGTAAGTTGGAGACATCCTGCAAGGATGCTATTTCAGTGCATAGCTTGGTGTCATCTGCAAAGACAGAAATGGTACTTTTAATCCCATACCCTATATCATTTATAAATATTAATATTAATAGTAATATTAAAAATTAATATTAATACTTTTAATCTCAGACCCTATATCATTTATAAATATTTGAAAAAGTAAGGGTCTGAACCTTGGGGTACACCACTGATAACCTTAGACCATTCAGAGCAAGAATCATTAAACACTACTCTCTGAATTCTGTCTTTTAGACAGTTTTCAGTCCATTTACAAACTGATTTTTCCAGGCCTGTAGACTTGACCTTACATATTAGCTGTGTATGGGGAACTGTGTCAAATGCTTATACAGTACCACGTCCACAGCCACTCTTTTGTCTTTAACTTACCTCCTCATAAAAAGAAATCAGATTCGTCTCACAACTTCTGTCTTTCATAAATCCATGCTGTCTGTTTAAAATATTTTTTTCCAGCAATAACTGATCTATGTGGTCTTTTATTAAACTCTCCAGTATCTTTCCAACTATAGAAGTTAAATTGACAGGTCTATAGTTACCTGGTAAAGACTTTGATCCCCTTTTAAATATAGTCACCACGTTGGCCTTAAGCCAATCCATAGTTACTATTGTAGTCGTTAAATAGTCCCTAAAAATTAGATACAATGGCTTTGAAATGACAGAGTTAATATAATATTATAAGAATGTTGGGGGGCTTGTCCTACTATCTTTTTCAATCTGATGTTTGTTTTGAATTTTTGCAGCCTTGATTTCCTTATTAATGATTTAAATAATTTGTAACATTTAAATGATGATAGTGTTCCTTCATTTTATATTTTTAAAAGCTCTTTTCTTATTTATAGCTTTCTTAACTTTGATCCTGAGCCACATCAATTTTATTTTTAGCCTTTTAAATTTATTTCCCATAGGAATATATTTTGAGTTCTCATACAGTCTTTTTGAAGAATTCCCATTTCTGTTCTGTGTTCATCAATGCCAATTCTGCCTCCCAGTCTAAGTTTTGGAGAGCAGCCTTCATCCTTGAAAAATTTGCTCTCTTAAACACTTGCCAACTGGCTCACACCAATATACATCAGCAAAGTGACAGAGGTGCGCAAAACAACGTACCCGTACGTCGCTGCATCATCTGCGGCTAGCAGGCACGTGCGCCCGCCGTGGGAGCATGCCTGTGGATCCCGCAGACTCGATATCTGCCGGTGGCCCACATTGTGGCACAAAGAGGCAGAACGGGGAGATGCCTATGTAAACAAGGCATTTCCCTGTTCTGCTTAGCAACATAACAGGGATCTACTGCTCCCACTGATCGGAAGCAGTGATCTCTGTCATGTTCAAGTGAGCCCAACCCCCTTCAGTTAGAACACGCTGGGGGAACACAGTTAGCCCCTTGATCACCCCCTAGTGTTTAACCCCTTCCCTGCCAGTGACATTTACACAGTAATCAGTAAATTTTTATAGCACTGATCGCTGTATAAATGCCAATGGTCCCAAAATAGTGTCAAAAGTGTCCGATCTGTCTGCAGACACAATAAAATCGCAGATCGCTGCCATTACTAATAAAAAATTACTAATAAAAATGCCATAAATCTATCCCCTATTTTGTAGGCGTGATAACTTTTGCGCAAACCAATCAATATACGCTTATTGCGATTTTTTTTTTACCACAAATATGTTGAAGAATACATGTGGGCCTAAACTGTGGAAAAAATTTGTTTCTTTATATATTTTTTGGGGGATATTTATTATAGCAAAAAGTAAAATATATTGTTTTTTTTTCAAAATTGTCGCTCTTTTTTGTTTATAGCGCAAAAAATAAAAACTGCAGAGGTGATCAAATACCACCAAAAGAAGCTCTATTTGTGGGATAAAAAGGATGTAAATTTTGTTTAGGTACAATGTCGCACGACTGCACAATTGTCATATAAAGTGACGCAGTGTGGTATTGCAAAAAAGGGCTTGGTCAGGAAGGGGGTAAATCCTTCCAGGGCTGAAGTGGTTAAAGTTATAGTTTTTATCTTTCCAGTAAGAGCTTGTTGTTTACAGCTAACATTCGATTAAATCCTTTTATGGTCACTGCTACCCAGATATTCTTTTATATAAACATCAGTAATAAGCTCAGCATGATTTGAGATTGCCAGGTCCAGCAGAGCACAATTTCTAGTTGGGGCCTCTATGAACTGTACCATAAAATTGTGATAGATTTATACATGTTTGCCCTTTAATTGTTCCTGCAGTGCCATTATTGCAGTCAATTTCTAGGTAGTTAAAATCCCCCATTTATTATCACCATCCCAGCCCTTGCAGCCCTTTCTATCTGTGCAAGGTAGTATTCACCTCCTCATTAACACTAGGAGTTCTATAAAAAAACTCCAATGATAACCTTTGTAGTATGCACAACCATGTGCAGTTCCACCCATAATGATTCAGCCTCATCACACTCTCCGTCATCTAGCTCCTCTTTCACACTCTGAAATACTTCTCACATAGAGCCAGACACCACCGCCTTGCCTTTTTACCCTGTCTCTCCGAAAGCGAGTATAGCCAGGAATATTAATAGCCCAGTCATGTGAAGAATGAAGCCAAAATTCTGCAATACCAATTGCAAAGCCCTTTCATTTGGGAATTAAATAGACTAAGCTCTTCAGAACACTGAACAATATGTTCCCTTCACACACACAGATAACTCTAACATCCGAGTGAAGGCCTCAGCCCATAGTCTCTAGGACCTCTCCAGTCTGTACTCTCAAATGTCCTTAGAAAGTCGATTGCCTCCTTGTGATACCAGACTAGATCTTCAGACAACAGTCCCTCAGTCAGCTTTCTGTAGCTTCTGAGGCTCTTAGGTCACCCATCTGATGCCTCAACATCCCGCAGGCACATGGCAGGCTGGCCTAAGGGGGCAAGCAGCCCCCCTCAGGCTGTGATTTCCTTTTAAGGAAAGACCTGGATGCTTTGTGTCTCAGAGTATTTATACAGTATATAAACGTATACAGTATTTTTATCTACCATCTGAGCAACCTTTCCCCAGGGATTGGCCAGGGCTGTAAGAGTATTTAGTTGCTGAGTAGACTCCCCCTACCCACTAATTTCCACATCCTTCTGGATTAATCAGGGGAAAGCAATCAATCCTCCAACTAATTGGAGGACAGATGAACAGATGAAAGCAATTAACACAGCTACACTGGTAACAGTGAGGCAAAACAAAATGTGCCTAATCTCAGCACCTATCTACGAGGGTGCTACACCGGCACAGCACAAACTACATCCAGACAGTGAAGGAAAACTTACATTTGATGTACTGGGGTCAGACAGATTAAAGGAAAAACAATGGTCTGGATGAGATGAAAGGCCAAAACTACTACTAAAATTACCTTGTCTATGACCAAATACAGTTTATTACAGGACAAGACTGTTAAAACAGACACACACCTCATAGAGTTAATGGCAACAAGGACTGAAACCGTGAGAGTGGGAAAGGAGAATATCCCTAATGGCTTCAAAACTCAGTCAGAAGTGTTGACAGAACCAAACTTAATTCCCACAAAGTCACAGGAGGTTGTAAAGGAAGGATCAAATGAAAGGCATCCTGTACAAAATTTTGACCATTGAATGGAAGGCTAGCAATCTTTGGACAAAGATCACAAGTGTCAAAATTTAGCCCTTGCTGGTACTCCTAATGCTGATATAGACCTGATTGCGGAAACATTAGGATTCTTCCTAGAGAGTAGTTTCTGGGGTGAAAACTTTGATTTTTGATTTTTGATGGTAGGTCTTATGGGAGGTTGGTGTATAGAACTCTTCCAAATTGTACTCCTGCCATATTGCATTGGATTTTACAGAAAAGTGTAACAGCTGCAGAAAAGGAAAGGTCATATTTAAAAACACTAAATTAAAACATGACTTGTGTACAAATTGTATATGCTATATTATTATTATTATTATTATTATTATTAATAATAAAATTATTTATTTATTTTTTGCCACGAAAGTGGACCTACCCTTTAACTGCTTGCTGACCGCCGCATGTACATATACAATGGCACGGTCAGGCAAATGGGTGTACAGGTACCTCCCTTTAAATTTGCCGATATGCCATCGTGTGCGCGCTGCCGGCGGCACGCGCGCATGCCCGCCGCGAGCTCCGTGAGTGTGATCGCGGTGCCGCAGACTCAATGTCTGCGGGGATACCTGTGCTCGTCTCATGGAGAGGAAGAACGGGGAAATGCTAATGTAAACAAGCATTTCCCCATTTTGCCTAGTGACAGGACACTGATCACAACTCCCTGTAATCGGGAGCGGTGATCTGTGTCATGTCACACATAGCCCCTCCCCCCCACGGTTAGAATCACTCCTTAGGACACACTTAACCCCTACAGCGCCACCTAGTGGTTAACCCTTCACTGCCAGTCACATTTACACAGTAATCAATGCATTTTTAATCGCACTGATCGCTGTATAAATGTGAATGGTCCCAAAATAGCGCCAAAAATGTCCGATGTGTCCAACATAATGTCGCAGTCATGACAAAAATCGCTGATCGCCGCCATTACTACGGGAAAAAAAATATTAATAAAAATGCCATAAGACTATCCCCTATTTTGTAGACGCTATAACTTTTGAGCAAACCAATCAATAAACGCTTATTGCGATTTTTTTTTACCAAAAATATGTAGAAGAATACATATCGGCCTAAACTGAGGAAAAAAAAATTTTAAATATTTTTTGGGGGGATATTTATTATAGCAAAAAGTAAAAAATAATGTGTTTTTTTTCAAAATTGTCGCATTTTTTGTTTCTAGTGCAAAAAATAAAAACTGCAGGGGTGATCAAATACCACCAAAAGAAAGCTCTATTTGTGAGGAAAAAAAGACATCAATTTTGTTTTGGAGCCATGTGGTACGACTGCAAAATTGTCAGTTAAAGTGACGCAGTGCCGAATCGCAAAAAGTGCTCTGGTCTTTGGCCAGCCAAATGGTCCGGGGCTTAAGTGGAAAAGTGGAACTTCCGCTTATTCAACTCCATCCCCCTCCCCGCCCCGATGTCACATTTGGCACCTTTCAGGGGGCAGGGGGAACGGATACCTGTTCATAACAGGTCCCCTTCTCTACTTCCGGAGATGGCGCCGCAGGGCCATCTCTCAGAAACTCAGCCCCCCTCCTCCTTCCTCCGCCACTGGGCCAATTAGAAAGTGCAGTGCGCTTCGCAGATGCGCAGTAGGGAACTGGCTGTGAAGCCAAAAGGCTTCACTGCCGGGTTTCCTTACCAGGAATGGCGACGGCTGCACCCGGCATTGCGGGCTCCCTGGACAGGTAAGTGTCCATATATTAAAAGTCAGCAGCTGCAGTATTTGTAGCTGCTGACTTTTAATCCTTCATGGGGGGGCGGACCTCCGCTTTAAGCCACTGGCTTAGTAATATATATGTTATTTTAACAGAAAATTTTTCATCTTCCATCTTCTATCAGTAAATTAGATACTGTTTTATATATTTATATATGTATCTGTTTATTTATTTTGCAACATTTACAGTTCTACTTTATAATATATAATGCATCCCACGCTTACCTTCAAGAGCTCCCCATGTTGACTTCTACTTCTTGGAAAGCTCTTGTTTGCTCCAGTTTCTGTGAATTACAGCAAACATGAAAACACACTTTTAGAGAAACGTATAATGACAGAATTTGACTCACTATCCTCCTCAATGCTGTTATCACCTCACTTGCTTCTTTCCTTTTTTATTTTTATTAAAAAAAGGTGTAATTGACTGATTACAGAAGAGAAGTTGATTTATGTAAT
The DNA here is from genome assembly GCF_042186555.1 of Aquarana catesbeiana. Classification (NCBI taxonomy): domain Eukaryota; kingdom Metazoa; phylum Chordata; class Amphibia; order Anura; family Ranidae; genus Aquarana; species Aquarana catesbeiana. The sequence goes on from NC_133326.1 coordinate 37,150,444, forward strand.
TCATGTTGATTTGAGAGGATGTAAATATCTATGTATTTAGGTAAATGATTTACATTTACACCAAGTTTTAAAAATAACTCTATCACTGAAATTACATTTTTAGCATATAATTATTTATGATTTATTCTAGTTAAAAAACTGGAAAATCTGCCAGTAATTTAGTATAACATTCTTATAACTTAAAACAAATTGTTAAAGCAGTATTATTCCCAAAAGCATACATTTATTATATTGCAGCTTAACGATTCTTAGAAGTGATGGCTGCATTTGTTTCCTTTTTTAAGCTTTCATTCTTCTGCTTTCATCTGGTTATCCAGCCAACCTGTTGCTTTTCAAAAGCACAAGTTCTCCAGCAGAATGCATCAGTTTACATGGATGAGACAAACCATTTACCACCAAAAAAAAAGTCTGCTGTAACTGCTTATAAGAGTACGGACAATGTGGCTTTGAAATCGTGCAACTTCACTTGAAATTGCACAATTTCGCTCCCCCCGTGCACACCCCGTGGACTCTTCCCCCTCTTTTCTTCTCCTTTCTCCTTGTTCTCTTTTCTTCTACCAGGTTTTCCTTTTTTCTTTCTTTTTTCTTTCTTCTCTTCTGTCCATTATGCTTTATGCATTATCCCTTTTGCTGCCAGGCCCTGTGCTCCATTTTGTACACTCAGGTGGCTAGACCATTTTTGCAATTTTTCCTTTGCTTTTTTATTTTTTACTTATAGCTTTCAGAGTTTATAAAAGACCTCCCCAAACCATATATTTTTTGAAAGCACATGATCAGTATCATAAAAAGAAGGTGCTACTGATTTTTTAGACCCTGCGGTACTTGTGCAAATGTTTATCAAACCAATATATTTGCACTATTATATGCAACCATTATTAGCAGATACAAACACAGTAAATTTTACAAAATTCCTACTAAATTTAAAAGCTTAACCTGTATTGTGTTGATAAATAACAAATATTTGTAATTTTTAAATTGCACCTTTTTGCAAAATGGTGAAAATTGAACAAACGCAAAAGTGTAAATATCCAAATTTCTCTAAAAATCTGAAGGTTTTCATTTTTTCCCATACAGTTTTCAGAATTTGTGAAAGACTCCCAAAACCAAATATTTTCTGAAAGCATATGACCTCTAGAATAAAAAGAAGGTACTATATTTTAGAAAAAAAGAAGGTACATATTTTTAGACCCTGCGGTATTTGAGCAAATGTTTATCAAACCAATATATTCGCAAAAAATACACTAAAACCATTAATAGCAGATAAAAACACAGCTAATTTTACAAAATTCCTGCTAAATCCCTACTAAATATAAAAGCTTAACTTGTATGGAGTTAATAAATAACAAAAAATGTTCATTTTTACATTGCGCCTTTTTGAAAAACGGTGAAAATCGAAAGTACCCAAAAATTTCTCAAAAACATCTGGAGGTTTTCACTTACAGCATTCAGAATTTGTGAAAGACTCCTGTGTTTGTGAAAGACTCCTGTGAAAGACTCCCCAAACCATATATTTTCTGAAAGCATAGGACCAGTAGAATAAAAAAAGGTGCTATTGATTTTTTAGGCCCCACAATATTTGCGCAAATGTTTACCAAAGCAATATTTTTGCTAAAAATACACTAATACACTAACATTAATAGTGGATTCATACATGGCAAAATGTACAAAATGTACAAAATTCCTGCTAAATTTCTAGTAAATATTAAAGTTAAAACTGTATTCATAAATAGAGTTCATAAATAACAAATATTTGTACATTTTAAATTGCACCTTTTTGTGAAATGGTGAAAAGTGAAGGTACGCAAAACTGTAAACAACAACAATTTACTCAAAAATTCCGGAGGTTATCATTGTTCACTTACAGATTTCAGAATTTGAAAAGATCCCTCAAATTAGACATTTACTAAAAGCACATGACTTGTAGAATAAAAAAAAGTGCTACAGATTTTTTGGGCCCTGCAATAATTGCGCAAAATGTTGATCATATCGCTATTTTCACTAAAAATACACTAAAATCATTAATATTGCACATAAACACAACATAACTTACACAATTCCTGCTAAATTTAGTACTAAAGCATCGTTTACATGTGGCATACTAAAGTGTACACCTATGGAGGGCTATGTTTACCCACACAGGGATGCACAGGGTTTCCGTACAGGCAGTACTTTTTATGAGAATTGGGATGCAACGGCTACACAGGCATAGCTGATTTTCCCAATCTGACATCCATGTGGGTGTGGGTACATGACCCTGAACGCAGACAGTGTAAGCTCAGGGACATGCATACAGACCTACATGGACATAAAATTGGGAGCAATGGCTCTGTTCGTGCAGGTGCTACATCCCAAATAACATCAATGGGACTTCCTGCACAGAGATGCATGGAACACCTGTGCATCCCTGTAAAGTTACGCTGTGTATGCCCCGTGTGAACAAGGCCTTAGGCCCCTTTCACACAAGCAGACTGATCGGGTCTGCCTGTCCATTTTTTCAGGCAGGCACATTCGGACCACCCATTGTTCTCTATGGAGAGGCTGATGTAAATGGACATGTGTCCGTTTACACCCGCTTGCTCCCGATCCAGTCCAGTCCGCTAAAAACAGACGGATGTGGATTCCATTCCCCATCCATCTAGCTGATCGGATGGTATCCGATGGAAAGTGACAGAGAACGGCGGGCATCAGCGGAGCGGACATGGACCTGTCATCCGCCTGCTCAGCGGAGATCAGCAGACGGATCCCCCCGCTGAGCAGGTAGATCTGATTGACAGAGTCTGCTCCATGTGAAAGAGGTCTTAGCAGGAGCAGCCGGTCCATTAGGGGCGCAGGGGCGCCGCTCCCCTGCAGGGCGCAGGACTCATACATTTGTATGAGGTTTTTTTCAAGCCACATGATTAGATCCTGAGGCTCTAATTGTCTTGAAAAAGCAGAGGAGGGGTGAGTGGCGGGAGAGACCATCATCATGGAGTGGTGAGTGTGGGAGGAGACCATCGCTGTGGATGGGTGAGTGTGGGGGGAGACCGTTGCCATGGAGGGATGAGTGCGGGAGGGGGGCCCCCACCGTGGAGAGGCAGGGTGTGGGCAGACCTGGGTCTTACTAGGGTTTTTTTTTTTTTACAGTTATATTTTTTTTGGGGGGGGGGGGATCTTTGGTGAGATATCAGAGGTCTAAACAGACCCCCATATCCCCTTTTTTTTTAGACAGAGAAAGGAACTGAAGATAGTCCTTTTCTCTGTAGCACTTTACTTGAATGAGTGCATGGAATCTGTATAGCGATTCCATGCATTCATAAACTGACAGTCTGATACATAGTAACACTCGTGGTTACTATTATCAGATATCAGTGGGCATATAGGAGCGATCATAGTGATCACTGCATGCGCCCAGGGTGCTACACTGAGGGGGGGTGGTAAACACATTTTTACCAAGCCCCCCAATCCCAAACATCATCCGCACCCGCACCGCCCCCCCACCCTCTCCCCCGCCATGATCCTCAGCCTGTCAGATAGCTGGAGCAGAAGCTGTAGGCTGCAGGAGGGAAGGGGAAATGCCGCCGGAGCAGGGATGGATCGGGGGTGCGGGGGCTGGTATGGGGGGTGATCAGAGTGATTGGGGGGACACATCTGGGCGGCCCTCAAGCCCCATGCAGCATCTGAAGCCGGTGGGAGTGGCAGAGGAGGGATGCCGGCTTATAACGGTAGCTGCAGGGGATCCAATTTGCGGGGGGTCGGATTGGGTGGGGGGGTACTCAGTGCTGGGGGTGAAGGCGATAGCAAAGGAGATTGAGGGGAGCAGTTTTAGGTGGAAGGGAGTGGCAGAGGTGGAGAGGCTTGGGGACAGGGAAGTGGTGGCATGGAGGGGGGGTGCGGTCACATTTAAGGTTAATAACACTGATCAGCGGGTTGTAATTCACTGATCAGAGTTATAAAATTGTTCAGCAGAGTCTTCTGAGCAATTCTACTATACATTTATGGTCACTGAAGTGACCATGAGCTAATAGGAGAAGGTGAAAAGAGGTCTGTACAGCGTACAGACTCGACCACCTGGGGGCAGCGCTGTAGGTCCGTACGCCGTACACACTTGGCAGCAAAAGGGTTAAATCCATATGTCTATCAGGCCACCAGGTATTGCCCTGTTTGGGATGGTTATACAGTACTTATAATATTATGTTTTCTATATTGTTCTGAATTATTTTTAATTTTTATGTTGCATCCTTCCTAATAGGGAGACTATTTATTACAAAATTTTTGTTTGGTATGCTAGGTTCTATATATGGACATTTTTTTTTGCAGGCATCCTATGATCCCTAGGATATCTCAGAAAGCTATTTTTGGACTTCCCCTTTTTCTCTTTGTTCCATGGGATGCTACGCTTGACACCTGCATAATCTCACTGCCTATGTCTCCTTTTTACTATTATTTATTTTTGTTATGCTTTTATTTATTTTATTTTTTTTTGCCTTATGCTAGCTTATTACACAATGAGGTTGATTTACTAAAGGCAAATTGTGCACTTCGCAAAGTGCAGTTACACTCTGCAAGTGCAGTTGCTCCAGGGCTTAGTAAATGACGTAAACCTTCACTTTGCAAGAAAAATTTAAAAAACTGAATTTTTGCTTGCACATGATTGGATGATGGAAGTCAGCAGAGCTTCTGCTCATTTACTAAGCTCTGGAGCAACTGCACTTGCAGAGTGCACAGTCTATTTGTCTATAGTAAATTAACCCCACTGCAACCATCTAAATGCTGACCTGATATGTTGGATTGCATGTTAATAAACCTTTTTGTAAAAGAAATTGCACAATTTCAATGCTGTATGTCAGTGTGACTTTAGGTGCGACTTGGAAGACATCTGTGCGACTTCATGCACAGATGTCTATGCAAGTTGCACTTGAACTTGCAAAAAGTAGTGCAGGAACTAATTTCAAAGCACATACATTGAAGCGCAGTGGAATGCACAATAATGCACTGTGATATGCATTGTGTCGGAAAAATTTGTGGCATAAATTCTTTCGTCCATGCTAGTGCATTGGCTGCCCATGCAAAATGAATCAATTTCCAGCAAGGGGAATGAAAGCATCACGGTAGTAACATCCCCATATCTATCTCTAAAATTTCCTGACACCACCAGCCAGAGGCAGGAGTGCAGGGGCGGCGCCAGACATTTTTTTTGGGGGGTGCTGTGTGGGTGCTGAAAGTATAAGTGGTGGTGCTAATGCGGCACATGTCGCCCTCTTGTGGGCGTGATCAAAAAGTGGGTGTTTTTTCATGGTCTCTCCCATTGTATAGACAAAATAGGGCCTTCGGGCACACAGAATTGATTGTTGGAGTAAAACAAGCTCAAATGCAACCAGCGATGATAAACCCCAGCATGTACAAGGGCCAGCAATGATAACCCCTAGTACATGTTAGGGGCAACCAGAACACCCAGCACAGCATAACAGTGAGGGACAGTACACAGCATACAGTGCAGAGCAGGACTGACCCCTTAGAGTGCACAGATTAGCAGTGACCCCTTAGAGTGCAAATAGAAGGAGAGTGACCCCATAGAGAGAGTGACCCCTTTAGAGGGCCCAGAGCAGGAGAGTGCCCCCTTTAGAGGGCCCCGAGCAAGAGAGTGCCCCCTTTAGAGGGCCCCGAGCAGAAGAGTGCCCTCTTTAGAGAGCCCAGAGCAGGAGAGTGACCTACAGTAGTATACAGTGATAGAGTGATATACAGTGCCCGCAGCAGGACAGTGACACCCATATACAGTGCCCGCAGGAGAACAGTGACCCCCATATACAGTGCACACAGCAGAACAGTGACCCCCATATACATTGCCCACAGCAGGACAGTGACCCCCATATACATTGCCCACAGCAGGACAGTGACCCCCATATACAGTGCCCACAGCATGACAGCGACCCCATATACAGTGCCCACAGCAGAACAGTGACCCCATATACAGTGCCCACAGCATGACAGTGGCCCCATATACAGTGCCCACAGCAGGACATTGAACCCCATATACAGTGCACACAGCAGGACAGTGACCCCCATATACAGTGCCCACAGCAGGACAGTGACCCCCATATACAGTGCCCACAGCAGGACAGTGACCCCCATATACAGTGCCCACAGCAGAACAGTGACCCCATATACAGTGCCCACAGCATGACAGCAACCCCATATACAGTGCCCACAGCAGGAGAGTTCCCTTTTTAGAGTGCCCAGAGCAGAACAGTGGCCCCTTAGAGTGCCTAGAGCAGGAGAGTGGCCCCTTAGAGTGCTCAGAGCAGAAGAGTTCCCCCTTAGAGAGAGTGCCCTTTAGAGTGCCCAGAGCAGGAGAGTGGCCCCTTACAGTGCCCACAGCCGATGGTGACCCCCATACACAGTGCCCACAGCAGGATGGGTGACCCCATACACAGTGCTCACATCAGGACGGTGACCCCATACACAGTACCCACAGCACAACGGTAACCCCATACACAGTGCCCACAGCAGGACGGTGACCCCATACACAGTACCCACAGCACAACGGTGACCCCATACACAGTGCTCACAGCACAACGGTGACCCCATACACAGTGCTCGCAGCACAACGGTGACCCCATGCACAGTGCAAGAGCAGGAATGTGACCTCATGGAGTCCAATGGTGCACTGTTATGGGGACACCTGATCATCATTTGTGCACTGTACGTAGCAGGCACAGGCACTCCTGATCTGCGTGGCATTCTAATGATTGCAGTACATGTGCCCAAGCCCAATAGGAGGGCTGATATCAGAGGATTTCACTGCTCAGTCCAGATCAGGTATGCCCCTCAGTCAGTGCCTGTGTAATTCAGCATGCTGCTATAGATCAGAAGACTGGAAAGCCCTCCCCCTTCCCTTCCAGGCTTAACAGCTACATTAAAAACAGAACAATGCCTGTAGCAGTGATCAGCCTTGCTCCTCCTAAGCCTTCCTCCTCGGAGCACACCATGTGACACACACACACCCCTCTTATCCTCTGACACTGGCAGGCTCAGTCAGCTCTGCAGACTGCAATGCACTGAGTGCAGCAGCTCTGTTCTGCTCCCTCACTCCTCCATCTCTCTCCTTAAAATACCGGCTTCCTCCAGGTTCCTGGGGCACTGCACAGGGCTGGGCTCTCTTGGCTGCTTCCATCCCATTCATCTTTTGGTGGCAAATGCAGGAGATAGCACGTGTCACCACCCAGCACTGGAATAATCCGCCACTGATGCAGGCTCCTCACCACCCAGCCCCTGCCGAGTCTAACTGATCATTAGCGGCTTATTCGGCTGTATCCCTTCACTTCACAAAAGAGTCCCTAGCCTCCTGCAGACAGGATTAACATCAGGTACCAATTTTTTTTTTTAAATCCTGTGACTGTACTGTAATACCTCTGTGGAAATTTTGGGGGTGCTATGAGGTTGCTTGAATATTTTTTGGGGGAGCTTCAGCACACCCAAGCACCCACCTGGCGCCTCCACTACAGGAGTGCCTTCGATTTCAAGCAGCAAATGTACAACTACGGTCAGGGCCGCTGATAGGGCAGTACAGCCAGCCCTGTTGTACCGGGCCCAGCCACCAGGGGGGGCCCGAGCAGATTTCTAGGTAAAAAAAACAAATTAGCTAAATAACTTTATTAACCTGTACCTACTTGATTGGCAAAGTATATAGTATCTTCCTGGGCCCCATCAGGTTAATAGAGGGGCCAAGGAGGTGAGAGCAGAAGAGGGACTTTTTCTCCATTTTTGGGTGGAAGCATACAATCCCTACTCTGTATCAGTGAGTGTACCTTGTGCTCACTGTATGCTTTCCTCGGTGGATGGATTCCATTGTGATGTGGCTCCCTTCCCTCAGTAATTGCCGTGCTGCAGCCTGAAGGAGACACTGAGAGTAATCCCGACGCTGGTCCACAGGCAAGCAATCCTCCTACACACAGACATATCACACATCACACAGGCTGAGGCTCAGTCCTCACACTCCCCATTGTGTTCTCATAGGTCATTATCATGATCAGAGCACATCTGGTTCTCTATGGCTCTGTCAGTGTAACATGCCGTGTGGTGCTGACTTTCCTGATATATGGCTGTACTGTGTGTTACAGACTATAACACAGCACAGCCATAAGAAAGTCAGCATCACACAGCATGTTACACTTACAGAGCCATAGAGAACCTGCTGTGCTCTGATAATCATAATGATAATGACCATGAGCACATAGTGAGATGCTTCTTTACACACGTGATGAGGGGAAGGGACAGTAAAAACACACAGCCAAGCTGCATTTTTACCACCCCCCAAACCACTCCCCTTTAAGAAATTTTCACCCAAGCTTTGCAATCAGGTGGCTGTCAGTTTTTCCTGTGGAACAGTGGGTACAGTAGCTGCGTATGATGGCACAGTGGCTGCATTTGATGGGCACAGTGGCAGAAATTGATGATTTTTTTCAGAATTTTTCAGTTTGTTTGCGCCCCCCCCATACATTTGAGCACCAGCTGCCACTGATGTGGACCTGATTGAAAGCTCCATGTAGGTCTACAGAAGTCCAGATGAATTGACTTGTGTCCATTCAGGTCAAAAAAAGGAAAAGAACATCCTTTTCTGACAGATCAGAGGTAGCCTGATGTAAATGGACACAAGTCTGTGGTGTATGGGGGGGACACAAACTGAATGGGCACAGATGTCAAAACACTGACATCTCTCTCATTCAGATCCAGTTATGATTGGTGGGGAGCTGTAAAGCTTCCTGGTGGTAAAGCTAAGGTGTGTTCAAACTATGGTCTGAACACACCTGAGCTCATCCCTGCTAATTAGATGTCAAAAAACTTCTAAAATAAGACATCTCTGCTGCTTTATAATGGTGTAAAAAGTTTAGAATAATAATGGTTATTAAAGCGGAGTTCCACCCAAAAGTGGAACTTCTGCTCATCTTATTCCTCCCCCCCTCCGGTGCCACAATTTGTACCTTTTGGGGGGAGGGGGGACAAGGTATCAGCTATCCTTTTCCACTTCCGGGAGTCCCTGCCGCGGAGCTCCCTCCTCCTCCCTCGGCCGCCGGGCCAATAGGAGAAAGGAGCGGGGCCTCGCGCATACGCAGCAGGGTTTCCAGCATGAAGCCAAAAGGCTACACTGCTGGGTTCCCTTACTCTCAATGGCAGCGGCGCACCCGACAGCTGATGGAAACATCAGCTGCGGGTGCCGACATCGCTGGACTCCAGGACAGGTAAGTGTCCATTTATTAAAAACCAGCAGCTGCAGTATGTGTAGCTGCTGGCTTTTAATGTTTATTTTTTTGGGGCGAAACACTGTTTTAAAGGTTCACCTTTTGGAACATGTTACATGTTTCAGCTCCTGCCACCATTCCCCCAGATTTTGTGACAGCTTGGGGTCAGGGGTGGAGCCAGGGGTGGGGTTGTGGGCGGGGCCAAGGGGCCCTGTCAGTTACGCTGTACGGGGCCCCATGATTTCTAACAGCAGCCCTGACTACGGTATGAGGCTGTAGGCACAGGAGTCCCAAGGCATACTGACATATCAGGAGGTGCACCTGTTTTATTTTTTTTTTTCTTTAGGAGGAATTCAAGATAAAAGCTACATTTTTCAGAGTACTGCTTTGGTACAATTACCATGTTCAGTATAGCATAGCAAATCTGTATGTTTTAGGTAGATATGAGCTTCTGGTTCAGTCCGAACACCTTTTTGTTGGTTCAGAGGTTCGGCGAGCAGTCAAACTAAGTCGGCTGAGCTGAAGCCCTAGCTGCCTGGAAAGTGAAAAAAAAATCCTCCCTCAGGTTAGGGGGCCTATAGCTTACTCCCAGTAATATTGACCCTTAGCTTCATCCCCTTGGAGCTCAACCCATAAGGATTCCACCTCCTCCCTAGATCCCTTATTGATGTCATCTCTCACATTCACTTGTACATTATTCTTGATATATAGGCATACCCCTCCCCCTTTTTTACCCTTTCTATCCCTTCGGTAAAGGGTATACCCTTGAATTCTTGCTAGCCAATCTTGAGAGCTGTTAAACCAGGTCTCTGAAATTCCCACAAAATCCAAATTCTCCTCGTACAACAGTATCTCTAGTTCACCCATCTTGTCTGCCAGGCTCCTGGCATTGAGGAACATGCCACGTAGTTTAGACCAGTCGCATATTATCCTCTTATTGGGTGTTCCGAGATTGCAACTAGGACTTGTTACTATAGTTACCTTGGATTTAGGTGCTTTAGTCAACCTACCACTAATGCCCCCAATACTACCCTCTGGAATATGTTCCACGCTGACTATCTCTACCTCTGGGCGATCCCCCCCCCCCCTCGTCGCCTAGTTTAAAAACCCCTCTAACTTTTTGGCCATCTTTACTCCCAGCTGATCTGCACCCTGTAGTCAGTTATATTATGATTATGTCATTGGGAAATATATTTGCTTGTTTTGCATATTTTTATTATTATTCTTTTATTATTATTATGAGGATTTTACAGGTTACAAGTTATAATTTACACATTACCTAAGTGACCTGGTAGGTAATTATATTTATATCTATTCTCCATTGCCTGGACAATGTTTAAGTTTGCCTTCAAACATTTTCTGCAGATGTTGACTTTAATGTACTTTTGAACATTTATGATAATGCACACAATTTGACGTACAAATGGAGCCACGTGTACAAAAGCAATCCATTATTTCCAATTATAGGTCAATAAATGGCAGGCTCTGACGACATGTATTGGAACGGGAAGTGGGAAGATATAGATATTCCGGGTATGCATGTGCTGCTAAAATGAGGACAATTGTCATAATTTTTCGCTGATAGCCCCTATTATTCTCCTCTGTTATACTCTTCTATACAATCACTGTGTTTGTTTCTTCAGTTATTTGGTTTTGCAATCAGATGCTTTGACATGACACATTATGGCAAGTGGAAACTTTTCAGCTATAGCATAATCTTGGCAAAATATGTAATATCTCCATTTGAATCCATTGTGAAAGGCACAATTGCTTCTTAAAAAGGCATACGGTATGGCATATGGGATGATCGAACTTTAAAAATTTCTCTGAAGTCTAAGTTGTGTGATCCAAACCAGATATCAATCAATGTAAGGAAAAGAGAAGTTATATTAGGCTTGGCCTACATTCTGTTTTCAGGCATGGTTCTGATTAACACGGCATGGGGTAAAATCTGTTTTTAAACGGAAACTGTCATGTCACGTACACACGGTTGGAATTTCAGACAGAAAAAGTCCGATGGGAGCTTTTGGTCGGATAATCTGACCGTGTGTGTGCCCCATCGGACTTTTTCTGTCGGCATTTCCAACGGACTTAGATAGGGAACATGCTCTAAATTTTTCCGTCGGAAATGCCGACGGAGCTTGTCCCATTGGCAAATCTGACCTTGTGTACGCGGCATCACAAGTTTATTTAAATGGGTCAGCTGATGTTCCAATCCATAGCTGTAGGCTGCTATCACCCCACCCTTGTCAGAGGTGCTAGTTGTAATCTCTGTGTTGGCATTCATCTTCTGTAGTTGCCTACCCTGATAGCTATATCCCTATATCCTTAGCTGCCTAAAGTGGAAGTAAACCCTCCTATTGTTTTCAGCCAAGGAAGTTGCCATCTTGGCCTCTGTTTAATCCTCAACTGCCATGATGTTGCTCATGTGATTAGTTATGACACCAGCCATTGGATGGTTTGATAGTTTGTTTGACAGAACAAGCAAATGTGACAATTAGCAAACCCTTATGCCGGGAATGTAAATGTTTTCTGAAAACATTGGATGAATAGGTTTACTTCTTCTGCTTTAACAGAGATGAGCTTGGGCATCCTTCAAACTCATCTCTAACCAAACTCTGAATCAGTGTTTTTTTTTACTTCTATGATCTGCACCATTCCCACCCTGCAGCTCATGTAAGCAAAAAGGTGGGCTGCAGGCAGGAATGTCCTAGCCCTTAGCTCATTGGAGTAAAAAAAAAAAAAAAAAAGAGCACAAGTTTGGAATTTGGACAGAGCTGAGTTTCGAAGGATGCCCAAGATCAACTCTACTCCTGAATCACCCTAGATCTAGGCCTGTGAAAATATAGTGTGATGTTTCTGCTAGTTATGAACCCTACTCTATCTTGAGCTCACTGTAGCCCCAGCCAGACACACTGGAGCACGTGGAGGTTGTCATGTGACAAGAGGCTTTAGAGACAGAAGTAGTGTGTGAAGCATGCTGAATTTTGGATTTATTAAAAGTTAGATGAGAGTAAACTGTCAGGGAAGGCTTTCCCATAGTGAAGATGGTGATCCAGTGCACATATAGAAGTGCAGGCCAGGGGTAGCCATGCAGGTGTGCACAGGCGTGCACATATGTGTGTGCACATACATGCATGGGTGCTCACGCATGCCTGGACACTCACGCATCTGTCACTAACGCTGGCTCCAGCTGGCTACTGGGCCGCTGCACTGGTCCAATGCTGTCTGATCTACAGCATTTTTGTATAATCTGTTATTCATTCCTGTTCTTGATCCATTGCTGCTGACCTGGCTTGCCTCTGATTACGCTTGCACACTACCTGCCCCAACCCTGGCTTGTCTCTGAAATCTGCCTCTGTCTCCTGCCTAACGTGATCTGCTCCACTGTTGCTGACTTTGGACTGCACTCTGACTAGTCTTCTGCCTGCTGCCTGATCTGACCATCTACTGACGACCTGACGTGAATGACTATGCAACCTGGTTCTCGCCAGCCTTCTCACCTGTCATCTGCCAGCCAAGTGTCTACCAGCCCGCTGCCTTTCCAGTTCAGGGTCTGCTATGACCTAAATGCTACCAATCAGTGGTCCTTCCTTCTCCCAGCCACTTCCTGCTGTCTCCACCTTGTGACTCATCTCTGGAGAAACACCAGCTACCTGACCGCACAGACTACTGGACAAACTACAGGCACTTGTACCCCTCTGTGCTCTTGTGTCTTCTGTCACACTGTTTTCAAGCTGGAGCTGTAAGAAAGGCCTTCTTCTTCACGTCAGGCTCTACCACCAGGTACGTGACAGTAAACCTTTACCGAGAGCATAATGGGTCTGCTGTACACCATTTGAAAATGCTTGTTGCCTGCCTGTCTCTGGCTTTAAAGGATAAGTATTGGCTTATAGGAAAAAAATAAACATTCATTCACCTCCATTCAGCGGCATCTGTGTGACACTACAGCAGTCCCACTGTGACTCTAATACCCCGTACACACGGTCGGATTTTCCGATGGAAAATGTCCGATCGGAGCGTGTTGTCGGACATTCCGATCGTGTGTGGGCTCCATCGGACATTTTCCATCGGATTTTCCGACACACAAAGTTTGAGAGCAGGCTATAAAATTTTCCGACAACAAAATCCGATCGTGTCAATTCCGAACGTGTGTGGCCGAGACGGAACAGCTCGGTCTGGTAAACTTAGCGTTCGCAATGGATACAACACTTTCGTCACGGTGCAATGTTAAAAATGGTTTAATACAGCGCACTCTCTTCTTCTTTATAATGTGAGAAGAATGAAGTAGTTTTGCTGCTCATATTCACACAGACTTCTCACAAACTTATTATTTTATTATTTATCGGGATTCCCTTAATATATTTTGATTTGTCACATCTGACAAAATTTTTTTTTTTTTTTTTTAAAGGCAGATGTTTTATTTATTTTAGGTTTGTATTTTTTCCAAGGCTGATCTTTGTTTTATTTTATTTTTAGTTTTACTCCAGAATATTTTTGTGTGTGTTTTGTGTGTCAAGTTACCACAACACCATTGATATCTTGTATTATTTAATCTCAAGGAGATTGTTTGGTGTTGGTGTCCCTTGTTAATTTTACATTGTATTTTTGAAATGTACCTGAATCCTCACAAACAAACTGTCCTTTTTTGAAGGAAAACACACATTAAGGGCTCAGAACCAAACAAAGAGGGAGGCAACGCTGGAGAAACAGCAGAAATTAGCGAAGCCTTGGACCCCCAGGGCAGACATCAATTCTTTAACATCAAAATTGGTGGCCTGAGGAGTCCTTATGTAAGGGAGTGCAGTCTGGTCCATAAGTCCCAGAGATCCAGAAAGCAGCAGATGACATCTGTGTCCCCAGGCTGTGGTACCACAAGAGGCTGCATCTTTTGCCAGACCAGACTGGATCCAGGGTCATCACTTTCTGGTCTTCCTTCCATGCTTCCTTCCTGGCTGTGGCTCTGCTGTTGGAGATGTGGCAGGAGGAGGAGTAGGACCTGGAGGAGGAGGAGGACTAGTGGGACCTGGAGGAGGAGGAGGAGGAGGAGTAGGACCTGGAGGAGGAGGAGGACCATGTGTGGGGTCACAAATGTGGGTATCAGATGTTATTTGGGCCCTCAACCCCTTATTGAGAGCTTCCAACATTAATGACTCACACATGAGTTGTTGGCCCTCCTCCATCCGCTGCATTCTACAGGCAATTATGGCAGCAAAGTCCTCCTCCACAGTGTGGGGGGCTCCCAGGGCCTCTGTAGCCTTCCAAAAGAGGTCTATGGCAGCCTCCTCTAGGGTACTCCTCTTCCTGCCACTTTCTCTTTGCAGGTGTAGGGGAGGGACCTGCATATCAGGCAGCCTGCTCGGCCCGGCCACCTCCTGGCTGAGACTTCCCTGTGTATGAAAAAGGGACATGGTTGTAATGTTTTGCATCATCAATCACAATCATAAATTAGTACTCCAAACTAACATCTAGTTAACATCATTGATTGGACAACCTGAAATATTTAGAGGAATGCTATACCTGGCTCAAGCTGGGCTCCTCCACATGTTGCTGCCTGGAAGGCCCAGGTTGGGCGTCAGAAGCCTCAGCTGGGGTGGAAGGAAGCGTGGAAGGAAGACTGGAGAGTGATGACCTGGGTTCAGTCTGACCTACCAGAAAATGCAGCCTGTCATAGTACCACATCCTGGGGACATAGATGTCATCTGCTGCTCCGGATCTCTGGGAACCCTGGACTTTCTTGCGCTCCCTTACATATGTGCTCCTCAGGCCACCAATTAGGATCTTCAAATAGGTGATGTCTGCCGTGGGGATCACCTGCTTCACAATTTCCAACAATTGATCCAGCGCTGCCTTCCTCTTTGTTTGGTTCATATAATGTGGGTGGCTGATCTCCCACAGACAAGGCAGCTCCCTGAACATGTCATTGAATATTGCCATGAAGTCAGTATCGTTCAAGATATCCATTTTCACTGCAAGACACAACACAAGACAAACCCTAATGTCAGCAAAAACTCTCATAATCTAGTTACAATATAGGCCTCAATCTAGAAGCAGTATAGGCCCAAGTTTGGCTCTTACCTTCGTTATCACGATCGGTGCCTCCGATACTCCTTCCTCCGCTCACAGATCGTACGTACTACGCACCTGTGTTACGCTTTATACACACTGCGCATGCATGTAACTCCGCCCGCCCCTGACGTTCTTTCTAGTCTATTCCCCGCCCCTTTTCGCTCGGCGCAGTGGGTGAATAGCACATGGCGGAGTCAGAGCAGGTGCGTGCTAATTATAGCAACGAGGAGCAGGAGGAGGAAAGCCCGGATCCGGAAACGTCCCGATCCAGAAGGAGACGATTTAAGGCCTCAAATATGTCCTTTGGGGAGATGTTGGAGATGGTCGACATCCTGAAGAAGGCCGACTATGATGGAAAGTATGGACCTTACCCCAACCCCAATATCAGAAAGGCCAAGATCATGGCAAAAGTGGTCAAAAGTCTGCACCGGAATTTTGGGGTACGACGATCAAAAGATCAGCTCAGCGGTGGTCGGACCTGAAATTAAGAGAGCCCGAGCAGTACAGAAAGATCTGGAGAGTGCTGCAAAAAAGTAAGTAGTTGTGCTGTGTTCCTATTCTTTTTGTCTTTATTACGTTCGTGCTGCTCCATGTGCTTTTCTTAAGTGTTGTACAGTTTAAAATGGCAACTTTCAAGTTCATGGGCCCATTATTCGTTCGTATCAAACATTTTTCTTTCGGCCTATAAAACACCATTGTTTAGGCCATATGCATTTACCAACATTTTTTAGGGCCTACTTGTATGAAAAATATTTGGTTGTGTAGATGGGTTTGTGACTAGAATGAAATGCAAACTAGATTCTGTGTAAGGAGAGGACACTCAGCAGCTGTTTTCACATCTGGACACTGGAGCACTAGTGTGGGACACAAGAACACCCTTTTTATTAGGGGGCCCACACAGGTGCTCCAGTGTATACTATAGGGGGGGTCTCCATCTGTGAAGCTTGTACAAGACAGGTAAAGTCTTGAAGCTTGACAACGGACAATAAAAATGCTACATCTTGGAACTCTGCCAAAATAGACAATTGTACCACACTTCCAAGCAATGTTTCATCTTTATATTTCGGCCATCAAATATCTGTGTGCTAATTATACCATTTTTGTTTTACATAGGGGAGAAAAGACTCAGAGGACACCTCTCATCCGAGGAGAGCACAGACACCCCACCTCAGGAAGAAGGGGAAATACCCCCAACCCAAGCAGAGCAGGAGGAGGAAGAAGATGTGGTGGAAATTGGCACCACAACAGGGGAGTGTCTGCGACCACAGGCTCAGGTAAGAGATGGATGCCGGCATATTTATAATACCTGTTTTTTTGTGGTTTTCTCTCTTTTTAGGTGATCGTGATGTTGTGGACCCAGGGCATTTCACCTCTGAAAGTGCACAGATGCTGATTGGGGAGATCATGGGGTGTAATTTAGCTTTGAAAAACATCAAGAAAAACATCAATGATGTTATTAAAAAAAATAATAACATCATTGATGTTTTGGGGAGAGTTTAAAACCCCTACAAATCACTTTGTTTTTTGTGTGCTACAATGTTAAAAATGTTTTAGCAAATTTTTAGAAAAGCCAAATTTTGAGGATGCACACAGTGTGCCAACATGTGCTATCTGCCATCACGGGAGATCAATGGACGCGTTTTGGGGGTGCAACCCCTTCCTCAATAATAAAGTAGCTGAGAGGAAGGGGTTGCTCCCCCAAAACACGTCCCTTGATCCCCCGTGATGGCAGCTAGCACATGTTGACATTCATAAATTGGTGTGCATCTTCAAAATTTGGCTTTTCCTGGGGTGACTTCACCCCATCTGAACGCAATATCAAACACAGTTTGTAAATACTCATGTCTGATATTGCCTTCAAGTTTTATCATATGTGAACTTTGTAAGTTCAAGATTTGTGTCTTTCTTGTTGGTTTGACACATGCCTGTTTTATCTTAAATGGACATTTCTATTTTTGATAATGCCACCCCAAAAATTGTTATACAACAAACATGTTGGTTTGTTTTAAAACCCTTTTCTAAATGCACATGTGATTGTGCAGTTATTAAAAAGATTGTTAATCAAGAATGTGTGGATTATTGTCTCAACGCTAGAATACTTTTGTGGTGATGTAATTGCTGCTTTCTGTGAAAATGGGGGTTATTTCCTAAGGGCAAATCCTCTTTGCACTACAAGTGCAGTTTCAGTGCAGTTTCAAGTGCACTTGTAGTGCAAAGTGTCTACGCCTTTAGTAAATAACACTCACCAGTACTTTGTATAAGGTTACACAATCACACCATTTTCAGGACTCCCCACATTTCTGTCAGGGTCAGCTAAAACAAACACAAGCAGTAAATGTCACCAAAGATTTGCTTTTTTTTGGATTTTATTTGATAAAGGCTTCACAAATTGTCTGGCATATTGATGGCCTCCCTACCCGCAAAGAACTCAAGGTATCTTAACCAGACATCACGGGCACTCAGGGAGGGCAAGCCAGGATGGCCACTTTCAAGCGCCATCAGGGTTGTTTCATTTATCATTCCGGCCTCAGGCCCAACTGAGCCAGCATAGTTGGCAGAATGTTGGCGTAAAAAGTTATGTAGAACACAGCACGCCAGGATTATATGATTAAGTTTATACTCCGCCATATGGATGGGTGTCAGAAATAGGCGGAACCGGCTGGCCATGATTCCAAATGTGTTCTCCACCACTCTTCTGGCTCTGGCCAGCCGGTAATTAAAAACCCTCTGTTCCGGGGTGAGGGTCCTCATCGGGAATGGCCGCATAAGATGGTCCCCCAGCGCAAATGCTTCATCCACAATGAAGACGAATGGGAGTCCTTCCACATTCTCTTCTGGAGGTGGCAAGTCCAAGCTGCCATTTTGGAGACGCCTGTAAAACTCCATCTGGGCGATGACTCCACCATCGGACATCCGGCTATTCTTCCCCACGTCCACATACAGGAAGTCGTAATTAGCCGACACCACCGCCACATCACAATACTATTGAACCCCTTGTAATTATAATAGTACGACCTCGAGTTGGGTGGTGGGACGATGTGGACATGTTTCCCATCAATTGCCCCTCCGCAGTTAGGAAAGTCTCACCACTGGGCAAAGTGGGAGGCCACAGTCTGCCATTTCTGTGGCGTGGAAGGAAACTGTTGAGGAAAACAAAAAAAAATTGTATTTTTGCACATAAACATGGAAAGCAGATTAGACACAAACATTCTTGGCCAACATCCAGATAACATTTATTAATGGGAATTTTACAACACCAAAGTATAAGGGACACCTATCATATCCCCCCCCCCCCTCTCATGGGCCATTTCTAACATTATAGGGGGGGGAATCTTGGACAGGTAACCCTCTTCACTTCATTGAGAGATGAATGCCTAAATACAGGGTATTACTTGGAACAGCCCCTCCTTACTTACACTATTGGCAGCCCACTGGACAGATAAGAAGTGTCAGAATATAAAGATATAAATACACACTGTACACATTTGAGCACATTTGGACATTCTGCTATTACCTATCAAGATAATAATAGGATACAAAAACTTTAAACAGTACCATTTGAAAGTATACAGGCAGGCACTACATGCTTTGGGGAATTCATCCATACATCTGACCACAAAAGAGGTGGGTATAGTGTGTATGGGTTTGGCAAAGTCAGCAGATAGATGATTGAGGATAGATAGAGAATTGGGATCAGCTGACTTAGCAGTTGGGGGGAAGGAGGGTTAATAAAAATGATTTGGGGACACTACAAAAAAAAGCCTCTGGCACTCTGCCAGAATTTAAAGCACAAATCACATTTATAAACATTTTAGGGGGTGTTTGGGGTAAAGCACTACTATGGAGCTGATAAAATACATTTAAGTGACTACATGATGTGAATATAGGGCATGAGAGCATGCTGGGGAGGTAAGTGAAGGCAAATATGTATGAAGGACAAAAAAAACCCCATAAAATTCAAGCATGCATGAGGACAAAGGGGACATTCACAGCATATTACAATCATGGTAATTAGGGAATGAGTAAAGAAATACAATATATTAGCAAACATTCAATACAATAAAATGTGATATTAAAGGATAAAAATCTTACCTTCATATACTCCTTCTGCAGGACCTGAATGATGGCAGAACAGGTCTCTGGGATAATGATCCCCAGAGCCTGAGGGGAGATGCCTGTCGAGAACTTGAGGTCCTGCAGGCTTCTCCCTGTCGCCAAGTACCGCAGGGTAGCGACGTGCCTCTGCTCCGGAGTGATGGCTTGCCTCATGCAGGTATCCTGCCTGCTGATATAGGGGGTCAGCGAAGCCAACAAACGGTGAAATACGGGGTCCGTCATCCTGAGAAAGTTCCTGAAATCATCAGGATTATTCTCACGGATCTCACGGAGCAAAGGCATATGAGAGAACTGGTCACGCTGAAGCAACCAATTCTTGGTCCATGAACTCCTCCCCACCCTGTTCATGGACTGGACTTGTGTCAAGGTCAGGACCCCAACACCAAGCCCCCGCACAGCACGAACTCTACGAGGAGTACGTATACGCAACATGGCTAGAAAACGGTCGGCTGCTCAGAACGAAGTAACAGAACGCACTGAAGAACAGCAAGGCCTGTGAAGAGCGACCTGAAAAACAGTAACGAACGAACAAGAACACAATGACAAGTCAATGGTACTCGCTGCACGCACTGAAGAGCAGATACAAACCCTCTCTCAACAAACTTTTACTAACACGAGATTAGCAAAAGGAGCCCAAAGGGTGCCGCGCTTGGTTCTGAACTGGCCTTTTCTAGTCTCGTCGTACGTGGTTGACATCACCGCGTTGTTGGCGATTGGAAATTCTGACAACTTTGTGCGACCGTGTGTACGCAAAACAAGTTTGAGCCAACATCTGTCGGAAAAAATCAGAGGATTTTGTTGTCGGAATGTCCGATCAATGTCCGACCGTGTGTACGGGGCATAAGACTGAGAACTGACAGATCACATGACCGATGATCACGCAACTCTTGGTCTCCTCTGAGTAAAGAACTATGACTGTCAGTCACTACTCTCCGCTCTGCTCCTCCAGTGCTCACTGGAACCTCAGACTGAGGAGGAGGTGGACACAGCTGGCTTCAGCTCTCAATGGATAAATATAAGCACAATGGTGCAAAAAAACCTCAGGGACTTTATAGGCAGAATATGGACAATAAAATTAAAAGGCAAGATGACAATGTTTGTTAGAAAATGCAGAGTAAAAATGACATCAGTCCAATATTGCATGTAACAAACAATTTATTCAAAAACAGACCATAGAGTGCATGTACAAATTCTATCTAGTTACATCCAGATATACACCAAATAACTGCCAGAAAACCACTTGGTCAGCTGGGGAAAGAATTTTAGATGCGTCCCCACATGTTTTGGAATACTTCATTCTTCAAAGGGATAAATGGGTATATGGAACTCTAGAATACATATCAAAATCAATATACAGATATGCCATATAAATCACATACTTAACATATAGTTTATAGTGTTTTTAGAGGTATATAATATTGGGCTATTGCATAGAAAATATTGACTTACAATCAGTAAATTCACATAGTGTGTTGCAATCCTGTACCTATTTACTGATTGTAAGTCAATATTTTCTATGTAATAGCCTAATATATCACATATACCTCTAAATACACTATAAACTATATGTTAAGTATGTAATTTATACGGCATATCTGTAAATTGATTTTGATATTGTATTCTAGAGGTATATATACCCATTTATCTCTTTGAAGGAAGAAATATTCCAAAACATGTGGGGACGTATCTAAAATTCCTTCCCAAGCTAACCAGTTGGTTTTCTGGCAGTTATTTGGTGTATATCTGGATGTAACTAGGTAGACTTTGTACATGCACTCTATGGTCTGTTTTTTTTTTTAATTGTTTATTACATGCAATATTGAACTGATGTCCTTTTTACTCTGTATTTTCTAATAAAAATTGGCATTTTGCCTGTTAACTTTATTGTCCATATTCTGCCTATAAAGTCCCTGAGGCATTTTTTTGCACAATTGTGCTCATATTTATGCATATTTGGGATGTTGGCAGTCTTTTTTTGCACACTCAATCTAGCTCAGCAATTGAACAGCTCTGAATGGGTTCTGAAAGGCTGAGCCACCTGTCAATCAGGCATCTGGGTAGATCCTGACAATATTGTCAGGATCCTTCCTGAGCCTGGTGGGGGTCTGTTCCCTCAGCTGATAGCGAACAATAGCCCACTATCAGCTGACTCTGAGAAAAAATAATAATAAATGTACTCCTGTGAGAAATACAGCCAGAAAGCTTTGCCCATACTTTTAATAATTGTGACATTAACAAGCATGCAAATCAAAACCTCAGAGTGAAGTCAGAATTCCTGATCTGTGTTGTTTACTGAATTACTCCTGAAAACTAAAAATGAGCCGGGAACAGTCCAAACTCAAACCAAACCCAGATTGACAGAACTTGTGGGAAGCTGTCAGCTGCACCTAGGGCATTCCCCACTCTGCAATTGGATGTACAGCAAAAGGGCAGGGATGCATGTGACATCATTTACATAATATGAAAAAAGAAAATGGGTACACCTGCGCTGCTCTTATTCCTATAATAATATCTGTGATAGGTGCTTAAATAGGCCTGTGCAATCACTAGATTGCAGTATAAATGACAGTCAGTAAAAATAGTGTCCAAAACTAATGAATGCATATCATTAAAATAAATCTTTTATACAAAACTCATATGTCCTCAATTTATATACAATTCATATGCTTGAATTACCCCCTATCCTATAATGT
Organism: Aquarana catesbeiana; assembly: GCF_042186555.1. NCBI lineage: Eukaryota > Metazoa > Chordata > Amphibia > Anura > Ranidae > Aquarana > Aquarana catesbeiana. The sequence continues at coordinate 37,172,537 of NC_133326.1, forward strand.
ACTTATACTTTCAACCATTGAAAATTGTGATGCTTAATTAATACAAAAATACTAATGATCTCCAAAAGTGTCTCTGTGCTCATTATATATACAGTATACAGGCGGTCCCTGGGTTACAAACAAGATAGGGTCTGTAGGTTTGTTCTTAAAGTGGTTGTAAACCCTGGAAAAATAGAATAAAAAAAAAAAACCCCTGCAAGACAAAGGCATGAGCGAGTATGCATAGCACACCTCTCCCGGGGGCTACTTCTGGCTATCGCGGCTCCGGCGCTGCGATTGGCTGGAGCCGCAATGACGTCACTGGTAATGGCGCACAGACTGAAAAAAACGTTTACACCAGTGCGCATGTGTCGATGTCATCGGCACATGCAGGGGACAGGGGATATCTCCTAAACCTTGCAGGTTTAGGAGATATCCTGGGTAGCTACAGGTAAGCCTTATTATAGGCTTACTTGTAGCATAAAGTTGTTGTAAAGGGTTTACAACCACTTTAAGTTGAATTTGTTTGTAAGTCAGAACAGGTACGTAGGTGTAGGTAACTACAGCCAAAACAATACTTTTTAAGTTTTTTGGATAGCATAGGGAAGGGTTTACACCCCTTTAACATTTGTTTTGCTGTCTGTGCCCCTGTTCAGAAGATTTCACCTCACTTTAGGGCCCTATGACAATTGGATTTTGAAAATTTTGGGTTGTTGTAGAAACAAGGATTGGTGATAAAGCATCAGTGGAGACACCTTTTTTCCCATGAGAGAATTTCCCGTTTGTAAGTAGGAGTCGTTTGTAAGTCGGGTGTTTGTAACCCAGGGACCGCCTGTATACTTAAAGTGATACTAAACACACACTGTTTAATTTACTTTATCTCTTCTATTTCTGTATATGGATGATGGCAATAATTATTTTTACTTAAAAAAAAACATCTAAGTACCTTTTTTCCTAATCAATATACAGCTGTCACATGACCCAGATCTTTCCCAGCCTGTCTGGAAACATAAGCAGGAGGAGCTTCTAGTCCTCTGCTGCTGGTCACATGTTCAAAAAAAAAAAAACAGATACAGAGTAAAATAAATAATTAATATCAATAAACTGTTTTAAACTTTCATACAATTATATATTTGAAATCAAATCTTTATTATTTCTTAGCAATTAAACAGTGTGGATGGATTTCTGTCAGTAACAGGCTTCCTTTGCACCTGGCTTCCACTTTGAGGAGGGCGTTTTCTTCAGTACACTACCTGGAGCGGTTCACCCTTTTGCCCTCCAGCGTATGTCTTAGAATAACAGGAAGGTGAAGCCTCCATCAATCTACATGTAATATCCTGTTCCCATTGTTTTCAGCTGATTAGTTGGCATGGAGGACTTGGGAAGGAGAGGGCTGTCATTTACCATTGTGTATATATGCCCACACAGGCTAAAGCATGTTCTCGTTCATGCTCGCAAAAATTGGGTACTGGCCAATGGATATGCGCATGCGCCTACTCACAGTGCACGTGTGCACCTTAGGGTTGCCACCTCATCCCTTTAAAACTTAACACATATTAATTACACAGATTCTGTGGCCGATTAAGGAGGTCATTAAACTCCCTTGATGCCTTATCTGCATTAAATTAGCCTCAGAACCTGTGTAATTCATATGTGTTAGGGTTTAAATTTCATAGTGACTGAGTGAGTATGAACAGCATGTAATACACCATTTATTGATTGTTTTTTATGATGTGGATTTAGTGGCACTTTATAGTTTTCTTGTGCATCATAGTGATTGATTAATGTTCCACAACCATTAACAGTGCTCCAGAAAGTTCCACAGCAAAAAACAAAAAAATCTCTTCATCTCTTTCTACCATCTCCTACCATGCCACCATCTTCACTGATGGTGAAAATTAGTGCACCATTTTTTCCTCTCTCCACCATCCTCTCTGCACCTCCATGACCCCACTCAGATGGACTCTCACCTTACTTGATGGACCATCTATACTGACCTTTTGAAATAGAGTCCACCTGAGTGGGGTAAAGAAGGCGCAGAGAACACAGTTGAGAGAGAGGAAAATGTTGCACTGATGTTCCCATTTCAAGAAGAGCTGAAGAGAGAGATTTTTATGTTGTGGAACTTTCTGGAGCACTAATAATGGTTGTGGAATCTTAAAGCGGAGTTCCACTGGTTGTTAAGTTTATTAAAAGTCAGCAGATACAGAAAGTGTAGCTGCTGACTCTCAATAAACAGACACTCACCTGTCCCATGGTCCAGCGATGCGGCCGCCAGATACCTCGCTCCTCTCCGCGGCACCAGCTATTGTAAGTCTGGACGCCTGGCTGTGACGGTTTGCGGCTTAACAGTCAGGCGTGCACTGCGCTCTGTCAGTGGCCAGGCAATTTTCTGGGACACGTCCTGACCAGGCCAGGAAGTGGGAGCTGGGTACCTATCAAAACTTGGTGCCAATTGTGGCATGTCAGGGGGCGAGTACTTAAAGTGGAAGTTCCACTTTTGGGTGGAACTCCTCTTTAATTAATCAATGTGAAGCACATCTGAGCACAAATGTTGGATACACTTCAACATCCAGCATCTGTTGGCACAAGGCCTTAATAATAGCCAATCTACAGATCATCAAAATATTAGATTTCTATGGCCGATAATAAACCAATTGTATGTAAACATTACCAAGCCATATCTTATCCTTGTGTGTGATCTGGTTTATCATAATAGTTTCTCCGATAGAAGTTGTAATTGTTAATGTATGGTAATCTTTAAACCAATTAATATTAGCAGATAGAAAAACACATTCTAATTCCTGATAAGGCCAGTATTTATTTTTATTCTTAGAATTGATGGAATGAAGGCATAAATGAACGTATAATAGCTGGCATTTGTTAAGAAAACCCTTTGTCCCTGCTATTAAATTATGTATTGACAGCACAAGACAGTTACAGTGATAGGCCTCAGATAATGTCACTAGTGTAAGATGATTCCCGCTAGTAGGTTCTTTGATGCCAAAGTAGATTAAACATTTCCTGACAAACTTGTCCCATGATTCTCCTTACAGTCCAGATGCAACATAGCCACAGAATATTAATCAGAATTCTTTGATTTCATTATATATTTACTGCATAAATATAAAATATTGATTCATATTCAGTTTTCCATCACCTAAGGTTTATATTTAAAAGGAAAGCCTATTGACTAATTTCACTACCATAAACATCAAGATCTATATGTGAGGTCACAGGTAATATACTGTGTGAGTGTGTATATATTGTAAAATAATGTAACAAACAATGTTCTTCGTATGTCCTTTCTCACTTAACTAAGGCATGCCTTAAAAAAGAGCTAACGCCTCTCTCCTCTGAAATAAGAACAACGGCCATGATTAAAATGTTTAAAAAAATGCTTTTTCTATTTAATAGCCACTCTGAAACTTGTCTATGAAAAAAAGTGCGTGAATGTCCCCAGGCATGTCCGGTTGCACTATCCTGTGACGAGCAGCCAGCAGTAGAACTACACCACTCATGGTTCTTGGGTGTGTGCTGGAGGAGTGATTGAGCATGTGGGGAGGGGCAGCGTGGTGTGGTGACAGTAAACGCAGAGAGTCCGGTGCGAAGAACAGAACTTGTATTAATGCAGAATCCAGTAATTCACAAAAACTCGCCAGGAAGGCACCTGGCCGGAAACAGTCACAGCAGGTAACAGCAGTATGTAGCGGAGCAGGTCTCAGATGTGCCAACAGCGCCTGTCTTGAGGGGACAGAATGCGGCCTGGCCAGTCTGTACCCAAATGGGGAGATTTCTAGGAATGATGGTGTGTCCCTATTTGCCTGGAACCTCTCCCTGATGCTAATCACTGTCCCTGTCAGATGGGTGACCTGAGCCTACACTACCCAGATGTGTGCCAAGCCTGGGAGACAGGGCCTTAAATAGGCTCTGCCTGACCCAAGATGGCTACTAGAGTAGCATGGGGTGGCAGCATCCATGGGGTGGAAGGCTTCCCCAGTCACCCAGGAAAACCATAGAAGGACCATGCTCTTATTGACTTTCCCTTTCCCTGCAATGCCACTGCAGTTGAGCGCCACCTACAGTGGAGAAAGTAGGCTCTACCTGCCTGCAAGCAAGCTGATCATTCCCCCAAAATTATGTGTTAACTTACTTAAAGTTGACATGTACTGCCATACCTGCATTGTGCTGGAGCATATTTTTTGTGAAATTTTAGATACTTTGAGATACATTTTTTACTTTAATGCTGTGGTTTATTAATGGGTAGGGGACCCTGACATATTAACAGATGTTGCTTGTTAGTGCAAGGTCTCCTTAAGCTCAATCAGTCAATCAATTAACCAATAGTAGCCATGCATTTTTTCATGATGTGAGTTCTTAAAGTGGTTGTAAACTCTTACCTACAGGTACTGGAAATATCTCCTAAACCTACACGGTTTAGGAGATATTTACCATATATGCTTGAGCCAACGTCATCGGCACATGCGCACTAAAGAAGGGGCAAGATCGTGCCGTTTCTATAGGGCCCGTTGTTACTGTCGGCTCCCGCGACTCCGGCCAGTCATGGGACTCCAGCCAGTCACAGGGCCGGAGTCCACGGCCCTGGAAGGAAAGGGGCAAAGATGGATGCGGCCACCAGTGGGGACATCGCGGAAATTGCGGGCTTCATTTGTAGGTATGTGGCATATAATGATAATGGGCTAATATGCGATGCCGAGTGAGAGACGAGTGGAGAGGAGATGACGGCTCGGTGAATTCCAGCGGTGATCGCCCCCCTCCGAGCTACACTATCGGCGTTTAGCATGCACCCCTGATTTGCCCCTTATTTTCAGGAGAAAAAAGTGCATGTTATATACCGATAAATACAGGACTTACCTTAGATCAAAGCCCCCGCAGTGGTCCCAGTACACAGTTCCGGCCTGCGACATCGCTCCCGGAGTTACCTCCGGTTATCGCGGGCTCCAGGGCGCTGTGATTGGCCAGAGCCGCGATAACATCATTCCCACGCATGCACACGGTAATGGCACACTAGCTGAAGCAACGGCATGAACAAGGCTGTCTGAAGTCTGTGTTTTGTATACTGAGTAAAACAGAACACGTGCAGAGAAAAAAAAAAAAGAAAATTGGATAAACTGAAATCTGCAGGAATTCAGGTCACCTTCATGATTAGGGACGTGCTACTAAATCTACCATGGAGCTTTCCAGGGCTGAGTAACTGCACCTGTGCTTAACAACAGTTCCCTCATTTTTTATTTTTTTTTAGTTTTCCTGCGATCATGCATAGGACGATATCAGTGAATGTAGCTGCTCATTCAAGTGAAATTGTATTTCAAAGACCACAAAGTTTAAAATATGACCTATGTTATATGAAATGGTCCCTAATAAACAGTATGTCACAAATATAAGGAAACATATTTCCTGGTGCCTCCATGGCAGCATACCTATGATAGAGCTCACCTCGACTCCCCCCTCAGGACCAGTGAATAGTATAAATTAAAGACATAGTCCTTCTCCCAACATTCTCCTTTTTTCCTCATATCTCTTGAGCTGGTGAAGAGTAGCAGTACATCCATACCTCTGCCTTTGGCAGCGTCCGCCAGGTTCAGCCTCTCCCATGCGCAGTCCCTGTTCTTGGGCCAATAGTAGCGCTGATTAGACTGGGAACCCCTTCTGTGGATTTTTTGGGGTCTTGCAGAGTTTCCTCATAGGAACGCAATCTGCTAGTGTATCAAAAATTATGAATGCTGGTGGATACAGCAGGAGGATCAGTTTCCTTACATCCCTGGGCAAGTTAGAATTCTTCTTTGTTTTAAATAAAATAAAAAAGTGTGTGTGTAAAAAAAAAAAAAAAAGTTTCCCCTTTAACCACTTCAATACCGGGCACTTAGACACCTTCCCGCCCAGGCCAATTTTCAGCTTTCAGCGCTGTTGCAATTTGAATGAAAATTGCGCGGTCATGCTACACTGTACCCAAACAAGTTTTTTATCATTTTGTTCCCACAAATAGAGCTTTCTTTTGGTGGTATTTGATCACCTCTGCGGTTTTTATTTTTTGCGCAACAAATAAAAAAAGACCGAAAATTTCGAAGAAAAAAAAACAAGTTTTTCTTAGTTTCTGTTAAAATTTTTTGTAAATAAGCACGTTTTCTCCTTCAATGACGGGCACTGATATGGCTGCACTGACGGGCACTGATACGGCGGCACTGATGGGCACCGATGAGGTGGCACCAATGAGGTGGCACTGATGAGGTGGCACTGACAGGCACTGATGATGGGCACTGATAGGTGGCACTGATGGGCACTGATAGGTGGCACTGGTATACGGCACTGATGGGCACTCATAGGTGGCACCGATGGGCACTCATAGGCGGCACTGATGGGCACTCATAGGCGGCACTGATAAGCACTCGTAGGTGGCATTGATTGGTACATATGGGTGGCACTGATGGGTACTTATGGGTGGCACTGATGTGTGGCACTGATGGGCACTGATAGGTGGGCACTGATGGGCACAGATGGGCACTGACAGGTGGCACCAATGGGCAATGACAGGTGGCACAGATGGGCAATGACAGGTGGCACTCATAAAACATATTGGGGGCATTGCTGGAACATAATGGTGCCAATCAGTGCCGATTTGTGGGCACTTATTGGCACAGATTGGGCACATTGGGCACATGTGGATGGCCATGGGGTACATACCTGGCCATCCACATGTTGCCCCTTCCCTGGTGGTCCTAGTGGCGATTCCTGGTGGTCAAGTGTGGTGATCTGAGGGGGGCTGCGCTGATAAACAATCAGCGCAGACCCCCCCTGTCAGGAGAACCGCCGATCGGCTCTCCACTCCTCTACTCTGTCAGACGCGAGTGAGGAAAAGCCGATCAACGGCTCTTCCCATTGACAGCGTGATCAGCCGTGATTGGACACGGCTGATCACGTGGTAAAGAGCCTCCGCCGGAGGCTCTTTACCAAGATCGGTGTAGCGGTGTGTCAGCCCGACACACCGCTACACCGATCGCCACGATGCGTGCCCCTGGGGGCGTGCAGCGGCATGTTATCCTGCTGGACGTCATATGACGCCCAGTCAGGATAACGGAACCACTTCCCGGACGTCAATCCGCTATAGGGCGGGTGGGAAGTGGTTACGATTTTTTACTTCCGAACCGCGCATGCCCGACTTGGGCGGCATGGCTCAGGTTTTTCTTTTCTTTTAGAAAGGGGGGAATTTCGGGCGATAGTAGCACCCACCCTTCATTTTTTGAGGTTGTGCTATCTTGGAGCCTTGGCCATGACTGACCGACTTCCAGATTTCATTCCCCGCTCACTCTGTGAGCAGCGGGGAAGGAGAGAGAGGGTGGCTACAGGCTCCCTGATGTCACGGGGCATGTATAGACGATTTGACGTGGCGGGGCGTGTTCTAGGATCTTGCAGCTGATCCTCCTGCCCATTTCACTATAAGCTATTCATCACAAAGCCAAGATCCTTGTGAGTATATAAAAAAAAAAAAGAGTGTGCCACTTTCGAACAATCTTTGTTTGTTTCAGCCCTGTTCCCTCAAAGCGATCCAGAAAATCTTCATGCCATGACAACGATGACAGTCCAGAGCGGAGATCACGCTCATCACACCATAGATCTTCAAAGAGGTCAGGGTCTCGGAGACATTGCCGCTCTCTCTCATCAGGAAGAACAGCTAGACATTCACCACCGGAAGATCCTTCTGAGGAGTTTACAGAACACTCTGAACCATCTAGTTTCAGTTTTTCCCTGGTACAGCCATTTATCCAGGCGGTGAAGAATGCTATTGCCTGGAAGGATCCGAAAGAACCACCTCAAAAATCAAAAACGTATTTTCCGTTTCTTAAGAGAAAGCAGATTGTCTTCCCATTAATAGGGGAAATCAGAGAGATTGCAGAGGACAAATGAAGCAAAACAGACAAGAAGTTTTCTCTAGCCCGTTTGACCAAATTGTATCCAATATCTGATACGGATATACAGTCTTTAAGTTAAATGCCTGTGGTTGATGCAGTAGTGGTGCGTCTAGCAAAAACTGTAACCTTACCAATGGAGGATTCAACATCATTCAAGGACCCCCTGGATAGGCGAATTGATCTGTATCTCAAAAGGAGATATCTGGCTGCAGGGGTGGCTTGTAAGCCGGCCATTGCATTAACATCTGTTTCTAATGCTATCAGGTTATGGACGGAAAATGTCAAGACAGCTCTGCACCAAGACGTTCCCAAGGATGACATAATCAAAGCTCTGGAGGAGCCTAAGTTGGCGGCAGATTTTGTAGGGGAAGCAGCGATTACCACGATTCGCTATTCGGCCAATTCAATGTTGCATTCAGTTATGGCAAAACGAGCCTTATGGCTAAAATCTTGGACAGCTGATCTGGCATCAAAATAAAACTGGTACAAGATTCCATTTGACGGCAAATAATTGTTCGGCGAAAAACTCGATAAAGCTATTTCCCAAGTAACAGGGAGCAAATCTGGCTTGCTTCCCCAGAATAGGAAGGTCTGGAGAACAAGAGCCTATTTGTCTAGATTTCGACAATCAAATTCCAGAGACTTCAGGCAGTCACAACCCTTTAAAGACAATAAAAGGTCGTGGAGAGGCACTCAGGCATCCTTTCTAGGAGCAAGAAAAAACAAGGCCCTCACCGTTCCCCAGGAGGGGACAAAGTCTTTTTGATGCCAGAAGAGCAGGGAGGCTCCCAGTAGGGGGCCTGGGTAAAGTATTTTTTCCCAGTCTGGGCTATCAGATGCCAGGACCCATGGGTCCTGTCAACAGTCCAGTACGGTCACTTTTGGACCTTTTCTCGTCAGCCTCCTCACACATCCTTGAAAGGAACAGAGACACTGTCCTCCACACAAACAGCACTGGTCTTAAACCAGTTTATAAGGTCACTACAGCATCAAGGGGCAGCAGTACCTCTCCCCCCATCGGAACGATTTACAGGGTTTTATTCCACACTCTTCCTGGTTCAGAAGAAAACAGGCGTTTGGAGACCGCTAACAGATTTGAAAAGGCTCAACAGATACATCCATCTCGAGAGTTTCTAGATGGAATCGCTGCAAACAATCATCCAAGCCATTCAACCAGGAGATTGGTTAATATCAACAGATCTACAGGATGCTTACCTTCACTTCCCTATTCTACCATCTTTCCAGAAGTACCTAAGATTTGCGGTGGGTCATGTCCACCTGCAATTCCAGGCTCTGCCCTTTGGCCTATACACCTCCCCTCTAAGAGAGAAGGGATTATGGATTTACCACTATATGGATGATATCCTCTTGCTATCAGACAACCTGAATCAGCTTAAAGCTCACAGATTTATACTTCTGCAGTCACTATCAGAGCTAGGATGGTTGGTAAATCACGGAAATAGCCAGCTAGTACCAACGCAGCACATGATTTATTTAGGGGCAATGTTCAATACATGCCAGGACACAGTATCTTTACCTCAGCCAAAGATGAGGGGCATCATTCAAAGAATGGCCAAGACCATGCAGAGATCTCATCTAACAGCCTCACAGTGCCTGAGCCTCATAGGTACGATGTCCTCATGTATACCTCTAGTCCCGTGGTTTCACTGGCATCTGAGACACTTCCAGACAGTATTCCTAGCACAATGGGGGAGCCAGCATCTATCTCAGACAATTCTGTTGATGACACTAATGAGCAGGAGCTTGCACTGGTGGATGAATCCAGAGAATCTCTCCCAGTCCCATCATTTGGGTTCCCATTCATGGACCATAATTACATCCAATGCAAGCAGACAAGGGTGGGTTGCCCATTGCAAAGAAGTCAGGATACAGGGAAGATGGTCCTTCCCCCCAGAGGAATAGTATCCAACATCCTAGAAATGAGAGCAGCATTCCTAGCCTTGAACTCATTAGCACCTCAGGTCAAGGGACGGAGGGTACTTCTCCGCCTAGACAACAGGGCAGCGGTCTCATATCTACAGAGACAAGGAGGGACCCACAGCAAAGCACTTCCAAGGGAGGTGGAATCTATAATGATCTGGGCCGAAAGAAACTTGATAGATCTCAGAGCGATATATCTCCCAGGCAAAATGAACACAGAAGCAGACATCTTGTCAAGGAAATTTGGGAACAACAACGAGTGAACACTTCACCCCTATGTATTCACCCAAATTTCCAAACTATGGCAAACCCCGCAGGTGGATCTCTTTGCTCCCCGGGAGAATACCAAACTCAGGAGATTCTTCTCTCGCCTTCCACATCTACAGGCAGAGGAAGTGGACGCATTATCATGCCCTTGGAACTTCACAACAGCATACGCCTTTCCTTCTCGCCCACTCATCTCAAAGTTTCTCCTCAGGCTGCTAAGAGAACCAGTCCAAGTAATAGCAGTATTGCCTTATTGGCCGAAGAGACCACGGTTCCCGCTAGCCATGCACCTCAGTGTAAGTCCCCCTATCAGAATTCCTCCCTTCCCGCAACTATTGACTCAAGGCAAACAAGCTTATCCAGACCCACAAAAGCTGGATCTTTGAATATGGAAGTTGAAAGGAGGAGGTTTTAGTTTTTAGGCTGCTCCCAGGAGGTCATATCCACCCTGCTTAAGGCCAGGAAACCAACAACAAACTCTTCCTATGCTACAGGAAAGGGGTTTGATCCAGTCTCTCCTTCTGCTACCGATATTTTATGGTTTCTTCAAACCGGTCTTGAGTTGGGGATCAGCCAGAGCTCCCTTAAGGTGCAAGTGGCAGCAATTTTAGCAGTGACTAATTCAAATTGGGCAGAAGATCCCCTAGTGGTCACATTCCTCAGGGGGTGCTGAAGATTTGTCCACCTGTCAGGCGCCTCTTTCCTAAATGAGACCTTCTATTAATACTAGAAGTCTTATCCAGTCATCCATTTGCACCTGTAGAAGAAACTTAAATCTGGAATCTTACCCTAAAAACAACATTTCTTCTGGCCATCACATCTGGCAAAACAATCTCAGAACTCCACTCTGTGGGCATAGGGAATGAGCATATCTCCTTTTTTCTGGAAAGGGTAAAGCTTCGCCCTCTCCGAGAATTCATACCTAAAGTTACCACGCCAGCACATCTAATGGCGCCATGGGCATTGCCAGTTTTTTCTGATTCAGAATCACTCCTGTCATGAGTTAGATACCCAGAGTTCTCAGGGCCTACTTGGAAGCTACAGCAAGATTCAGGAACTCTGAAAGATTGTTTATCGTCCCGTGGGGCAGAAACAGAGGAAAGGAAGCTTCCGGCAGAACCTTGGCATTTTGGGTTGTCAAGTTGATACAAAAAGCTTACAGGGTGAAGAACATGGAACCTCCATCTTAAGTGAATGCTCATTTGACTAGAGCGGTGTCAGCATTATGGGCAGCGAGGACGAATGTTTCTTTAGAAACAGTATGTAGGGCTTCTTGGTCTTCTCGGCACACATTTCTTAAGCACTATCGTATTGACCCAGCTCTTACAACGGTAGAGTTCAGAAGAAGATCAGTTCATGCAGCTATGTCAGTGTCTAATTAAAAATGTCTTCATTAAGCATTAAACCCACCTGTGTGAGCTAGTTATTTATCACAGGTATGCTGCCATGGAGGCACCAGGAAAACTGAAAATTGTATCATACTTACCGTAATTTTCCTTTCCTGGTGCCTATCCATGGCAGCATATGCTCCCACCCTCGGTATTCTATATTACGGAGAATGTTGGGGGAGGGAATATGTCTTTAATTTATATTATTCACTGGTCCTGAGGGAGGAGTCAAGGCGGTGTTCTATCACAGGTATGCTGCCATGGATAGGCACCAGGAAAGGAAAATTATGGTATGATACAATTTTCTGTTTTTACTTCCTGTACAGCACCTGATATATTTGATATTGTATCAGTTATTATATTGGTAACATTTTACTATGGCTTAATAGTTTTTATAGCTTTATATCTATACATGTAGCAAAATGTATTCATCAAAAATAGTTAGCTAGAACCAATTATGTAGAAAGACTTACTTTTTATTTTCATGAATAGCTCCTTTATACTCTGTTTTACCAAAACAAGATAAAGGATCGCTTTACTTGTTTAGGCTGCTTTCACAGTGTTCCACAGCAAAAATGTGTTAAAAATGCATGCACACTTTTATTTTGTTTTTGCTGCATTTTTGCCACATTTGAGGTGCGCTTTGAATCTGTGAAAAAGGTACACGATAAAATGCACCAAAAACATAACCATGGGTTCATTTTTAATGTGTTTTCCACTCATTTCAATGGAGAAGTGATTTTTTTTTTTTTTTACGGCACCAAACATGCACCAAAAATGCAGCATGCAGGACTTTTAAAGTGATTCTTAAGGTTAAGTTAAGAAACAAACATGTTATATTTACCTGCTCTGTGTAATGGTTTTGCACAGAGCAGCCCAGATCCTCTTCTTTTTGAGTCCCCACCAGCAGTCCTGACTCATCCCCCCTGGCAAATGCCCCTAATAGCAAGCCTATGGGGGCACTTGAGCAGCTCGCTCTAGAGTTGCACTCCTGGGAATGGGCATTGTCCATTCACACACAGTGCGGTTCAGCCCCCTCTCTCCTCATTGGCTCTCTGGCTGTAAATGACAGCAGCGGGAGCCAGTGGCTCCCGCTTCTGTGAGAGCCAATGAGGAGAGAGAGACCTAGGAGAGCCGCTGCTCTCATGCACCTTGCTGGATCGAGATAGGGCTCAGGTAAGTATAAGATTCGGGGCTGGGGGAGGGGGAAGCTGCACCCAGGAGTTTTTTCTACCTTAATGCATATAATGCATTAAGGTAAAAAACCTTCTGCCTTTAGATGCACTTTAACCACTTCACACCCGGCCTATAGACAAATGACGGCCGGGCGATGACTTTCCCATCCTGCCTGGATATCATATGATGTCCTGTCAGGAAGCACCACGAGGCCTATGGCTGATCAAAGTACCGGCTCACTGTTGGTACCATGTGACTGCCGTGACAAATCACAGCAGGTCACGTGACAGTTGTACACAATGGATGGCTTACTTTTATGCCATTCATTGTGTACAATTGTTTTGCTAGCTGTGATTGGTCAATTTGATCACATGGTGAAGACAGACCCAATCACAACCCATCTGTACCATGTGATTAGCTTTGACCAATCACAGCTAATCACAACAAAAACAAGCTGAATGGTTCAGCTTCATTCAGTAAAATGTTTGCTTATAGCAATTTAGTTCAGCAATCATAATATGTAAAAAAAAAAAAAATCCTGAGAGCAGTACAATGTTACTACAAAATTTTAAAAAAATGTAAAAAAATGATAACATATACAGTGGGGATGGAAAGGATTCAGACCCCATTACATTTTTCACTCTTTGTTATATTGCAGCCATTTGTTAAAATAATTTAAGTTCATTTTTTTCCTTATTAATGTACACACAGCACCCCATATTGACAGAAAAACACAGAATTGTTGACATTTTTGCAGATTTATTAAAAAAGAGAAACTGAAATATCACATGGTCCTAAGTATTCAGACCCTTTGCTCAGTATTTAGAAGAAGCACCCTTTTGATCTAATACAGCCATGAGTCTTTTTGGGAAAGAATTTTTTCACACCTGGATTTGGGGATCCTCTGCCATTCCTCCTTGCAGATCCTCTCCAGTTCTGTCAGGTTGGATGGTAAACGTTGGTGGACAGCCATTTTTAGGTCCCTCCAGAGATGCTCAATTGGGTTTAAGTAAGGGCTCTGGCTGGGCCATTCAAGAACAGTCACGGATTTGTTGTGAAGCCACTCCTTCGTTATTTTAGCTGTATGCTTGGAGTCATTGTCTTGTTGGAAGGTAAACTTTCGGACCAGTCTGAGGTCCTGAGCACTCTGGAGAAGGTTTTCATCCAGGATATCCCTGTACTTGGCTGCATTCATCTTTCCCTCAATTGCAACCAGTCGTCCTGTCCCTGCAGCTGAAAAACACCCCCACAGCATGATGCTGCCACCACCATGGGACTGTATTGGACAGGTGATGAGCAGTGCCTGGTTTTCTCCACACATACCGCTTAGAATTAAGGCCAAAAAGTTCTATCTTGGTCTCATCAGACCAGAGAATCTTATTTCTCATCATCTTGGAGTCCTTCAAGTGTTTTTTAGCAAACTCCATGCGGGCTTTCATGTGTCTTGCACTGAGGAGAGGCTTCCGTTGGGCCACTCTGCCATAAAGCCCCGACTGGTGGAGGGCTGCAGTGATGGTTGACTTTCTACAACTTTCTACCATCTCCCGACTGCATCTCTGGAGCTCAGCCACAGTGATCTTTGGGTTCTTCTTTACCTCTCTCACCAAGGCTTTTCTCCCCCGATAGCTCAGTTTGGCCGGACGGCCAGCTCTAGGAAGGGATCTGGTCATCCCAAACGTCTTCCATTTAAGGATTATGGAGACCACTGTGCTCTTAGGAACCTTAAGTGCAGCAGAAATTTTTTTGTAACCTTGGCCAGATCTGTGCCTTGTCACAATTCTGTCTCTGAGCTCTTCAGGCAGTTCCTTTGACCTCATGATTCTCATTTGCTCTGACATGCACTGTGAGCTGTAAGGTCTTATATAGACAGGTGTGTGGCTTTCCTAATCAAGTCCAATCGGTATAATCGAACACAGCTGGACTCAAATGAAGGTGTAGAAACATCTCAAGGATGATCAGAAGAAATGGACAGCACCTGAGTTAAATATATGAGTGTCACAGCAAAGGGTCTGAATACTTAGGACCATGTGATATTTCAGTTTTTCTTTTTTAATAAATCTGCAAAAATGGCAACAATTCTGTCTTTTTCTGTCAATATGGGGTGCTGTGTGTATATTAACGAGGAAAAAAAATTGAAAAAAAAAATTGAACTGATTTGAAATGATTTTAGTAAATGGCTGCAATATAACAAAGAGCGAAAAATGTAAGGGGCTCTGAATACTTTCTGTCCCCACTGTATATATATTTTTTTGTACTGTCACCAGTCAGTGTCCCTGATCAAAGCAGCAGTTATATGATTACGCTGTACTGCACTGATGACAGTATGTAAAAAAAAAAAAAAATTGTATAAAATATATATTTTTTAATTTCCTAATTTTCCCAAAAAATTATGAAAAAAAATTACAACTTTAAAAAACCCTCCATGCCTCTTACTAAATACCTTGGATTGTCTACTTTCCAAAAAGGGGTCATTTGGGAGTATTTCTATTGTCCTGGCATTTTAGGGCCTCAAGAAATGTCTGTCAGTACATCAGGATTGATCAATTTGCAAATACACTATATTACCAGAAGTATTGGGACACCTGCCTTACACACACATAAAGCGCATTTGTTAGATCAGGCACTGGTGTGGTCGAGAAGGCTTGGCTCACAGTCTCCATGCTAATTCATCCCAAAGGTGATGTCAGTCAAGTTCCTCCACCCCAAACTCGCTCATCCATGTCTTTATGGACCTTGCTTTGTGCACTGGTGTGCAGTCATGTTGGAACAAGAAGGGGCCTTCTCCAAACTGTTCCCTCAAAGTTGGGAGTATTAAATTGTCCAAAATGTCTTGGAAAGCTGAAGCCTTAAGTGTTTCCTTCACTGGAACTAAGGGGCCAAGCCAAACCCCTAAAAAACAACTCAACACCATAACCCCCCTCCACCAAATGATTTGGGGGGGTGATCCAATAATTTTGGCAATATAGTGTGGATGAGTGAGTTTGGGGTGGAGAAACTTGACTGACCTGAACAGAGTCCTGACCTCAAAACTGATAGAACACCTTTGGGATGAATTAGAGGGGAGACTGCGAGCCAGGCCTTCTCGTCCAACATCAGTGGCTGACCTCACAAATGTGCTTCTGAGAGAATGGTCAAACATTCCCATAGACACACTCCTAAACCTTGTGGACAGCCTTGCCAGAAGAGTTGAAGCTGTTATAGTGGCAAAGGGTGGACCAACTCAATATTGAACCCTATGGACTAAGACTGGGATGCCATTAAAGTTCATGTGCATGTAAAGGCAGGTGTCCTAATACTTTTGGCAATATAGTGTATATTCCATAGATTGTTGACTCTTTTACCCAGACTAAATATAAACAGATTTGGGTTATTTTCACCAAAGAAATGTAGCAATATACATTTTGGGATACATTTATGAAGAACAAATATTTATTTGCAACATTGTTTAACAGAAACAAAGAAAAAGTGTTTTATTTTCAAAATTTCCAGTCTTTATTTTTGTTTAGCAACAATAAAAAAAACCCAGTGATGATTAAATAACACCAAAAGAAAGCTTTATTTGTGTGAACAAAATTATTAAAATTTATTTTGGGTACAGTGTAGCTTGAGCGCGCAATTGTCATTTAAAATGAGACAGCACTGAAAGCTGAAAATTGGTCTGGGCAGGAAGGGGGTAAAAGTGCCCGGTATTGAAGTGCTTAAAAATGCAACTGACCCACAAGTGACTGGTAGGAAGAGTTCCATAGGGTTTAATGGTCATGCATTTTTCTTCCACTTTTGGTAAGGTAAAAATGAAAGAAAAAACGATCAGCGTGAAAGGGCCCTTACTGCAAAGGTGCACTTCAGTTAAAACTGAAAATCCAAGTCAAAGCCAGTGTTAACTTTTACGTCAAATTTCCACTTAGAGTTTTAGTTATAGTCTTTTGACTAAAATGCCATTTTAGTTGTATTTTAGTCATCTGCATTGCTTTCGCTTTAGTCGTATTTTAGTTGACTAAAATCGAATGGGTTGAGTTAAATTTTAATGCATTATTTCTCTAGAATTGCCAAACATTATATACTTCTGGAGTAAAAATCTAAAAATAAATTTATTCATTATGGTATATGATGGTTCACACTGGGGCGGCTTCAAAGTCACCCGCCTCTCGAGCCGCCCCCTACAGAGCGACTTCAGCGCGGCTTGCAAAACGACTTCTGTATAAAAGTCAATGCAAGCCCCTCCGAAATCTCCCCCAAGTAGTACAGGAACCTTTTTCTAAGTCGGAGCGACTTGAGTTGAATGGTTCCATTGTACTGAATGGAGTGCGACTTGTCAGGCTGACAAGTTGCCTGACAGGTTGCCCCTGTGTGAACCGGCACTTAAAGGGGTTGTAAATCTCCGTGTTTTTTCACCTTAATGCATCCTATGCATTAAGGTGAAAAAACACCTGTCAGTGACCGGGCCCCCAGCCCCACCGTTTTACTTACCTGAGCCCTGGAACTTCAGCCTGCAGGGACACGCTCTTCCTCTGCCCGGGGTTCTCGGCTCTTGATTGGATAGATTGATAGCAGCACAGCCATTGGCTCCCGCTGCTGTCAATCAAATCTAATGATGCGGGTTCCGGGGGCGGGGCCGAGTCATACATTCGGTGGCTATGGACAACGAATGATGGACTCAGCAGCAGGCCCGCAAGGTAACCCCCCCGCTTCTCCTAGGGGGTTATCTGATGTGGGGAGGAGCTGTGAGAGCCACTGAGGGACCCCAGAAGACGAGATACGGGGCCACTCTGCAAAACGAGCTGCACAGTGGAGGCAAGTGTGATATGTTTGTTATTTTTTTTTTTTAAATAAACAAAGCTTTACAATTACTTTAAGGTTTGAACATGCACTACAGACACAGATTTAGCCGTTGTGATATATAATGTCTTTATAAATAAGACCAAGTTTTATAAACAAATATTGTTTTTTGACAAACAGAAATGCAACTTGAAGAAAATATAATAAAAAAAACAAAAACTGTAAACTCTATTGGCTGTAATGCCATTGCACATATTACCTGAATATATTACCAACATTAAATATTAACAAAAAAAAAAAAAAGAAAAGCCTTTGTCTTCAATTTTTTTTTTTTTTTCATTCAGCACCTTAGTAGATGCCCCCTACATAGTCTTATGTGGTAGTGCAGTGCTAATTTTGATGGCAAATTTAAATTTAGACAATAAAAAAACAAAAAAAAAATTAATTAAAGTCCACATAAAGTTCATAAGCTTTCTCAATCTGCATAGTGCAGATTGAGATTTCCATTGTGCAAAATTAAGTGGTAAGTGCAGAAACAGATATTCAGTGCAGTCCGTGCTCCTTTGATAACGTCTCGTGGGAGGGCCGAAACGCGCCAGTGGACCGCGGGTGGTGACGTAATTTCCGGACGGTGAGACGCAAGTCGATGTACACTTCCGTTTTATGTTTTTTAATGCTTTGCAGCGTGTTTTGACATGCGAGTGGATATTATATGTTTTACTGGATTGCATAAACGGAATTAAGCTATATTCCTTCTTTTCTGCCATTTTTTAACACCCATATGAGCGCATATTGAGGACAACTCGAGAAACAGCCAGAAGTTCAACAAAGCCTAGCCATCCGTACTTCACAAGCAAGAAAGACTTCTGTCATGGGAGTCTCTAGAAGCTGGTGAGTGAGTGGGCACGCAGGAAGGTTGCACAGACTGCACTGAATATCTTTTTCAGCACTTGGCACCAGTGGCGGCTGGTGGGTTTTTCATTTGGGGGATGGTAAACAAGCACCCCCTTCCGGACGGCACGGCACTGACAGCACCCTCCTCCCTCTGGGCGGCCCGCGGCGCGACACTGACACCACCCCCCCAGGTGGCCAGCGGTCAGGCACCTACCCAATCTAGGGCTGGCAGGCTGTGGTGTCCTCTCCTCCTCTCCTGGGGTGCAGGCAGCGGCTCCATTGTCTGCTCCTCCCATGGCTTCCTCCGTCCTAAGCGCTAGGCATCCAATAGGGTCCCCCGCCGCTTTAACCTTTCGGGAAACAGGTCTTACGACCCGCCTCTTGATAGGCAGGGAGGAACTTTAGCGTGAAAATAGTGAAAATTCATTCACTATCATCACACAACTGAGTGGGATCGGGGTGCAGAGCACTGCGCCTCAAGTCCACCCTTTTTTGAAGCCTATTAGAGCCTCTGGCTCTAATCGGGTGCTTCGAACCCCCCATGCACCTCTATGGATGGGCCACCACTGCTTGGCACTTTATTTTGCACAATGGAAATCTGAATCTGCACTATGAAGATTGAGAAAGTTTATGAACTTTATGTGGACTGTAATTAATTGTTGTTAATTGATTTTTTATTGATGTTCTAAGTTAGATCATGTTGCACAATGGTTAAACAACTGTGATGTAGTTATATGAGTTTAATGCACACAGAATTTGTCATTGGGTAGTGCTCTTACACTGATCTTCACATTTTTTAATAAATATATACTGTACCTTCCTGTTCTGAGACACAATAAAAAAAATCTGAGGAGGTCTTTCCAAAGTAAGGAACATCCTTTCATAGACAGTTATCACTCAAACAAGATTTCCCATTTAATCCTAAACCAGTGGCAGCTAAAAATTGTAGATTTTTCCTTATACTGTATCACAGTCACAGTGACAATGATATGACAATGATATAGAGTATGAGATAACTAGTTTAGTCTCAGTTTTTGCAGATAACACAAAGATAAGCAGAGTAATAGACTCACCTCAGGACACAGAAATGTTGCAGAATGACCTGAATAAGATAAAGGAGTGGGCAGACAAATGGCAAATGAGGTTTAACCGCTTCAGCCCCGCAAGAATTTACCCCCTTCCTGACCAGAGCACTTTTTGCGATTCGGCACTGCACCGCTTTAACTGATAATTGCACGGCCGTGCAACGCTACACCAAAACAAAATTGAAAACGTCCTTTTTCCCCCACAAATAGAACTTTCTTTTGGTGGTATTTGATCACCTCTGCGGTTTTTATTTTTTACGCTATAAACAAAAAAAAGCAACAGTTTTGAAAAAAAAGCAACATTTTTTCCTTTTTGCTTTAATAAACATCCCCCAAAAATATATAAAAAAACTATTTTTTCCTCAGTTTAGGCCGATATGTATTCTTCAACATATTTTTGGTAAAAAAAATCGTAATAAGCGTTTATTGATTGGTTTGCACAAAAGTTATAGCGTCTACAAAATAGAGGATAGTTTTATGGCATTTTTATTAGTAATTTATTTTTTATTAGTAATGGCGGTGATCTGCGATTTTTATCATGACTGCGACATTATGGCGGACACATCGGACACTTTTGACACTATTTTGGGACCATTGTCATTTATACAGCGATCAGTGCTAAAAAAAAGCACTGATTACTGTGTAAATGACACTGGCAGGGAAGGGGTTAAACATTAGGGGGCGATCAAGGGGGTTAAGTGTGTCCTAGGGAGTGATTCTAACTGTGGGGGGATGGGTTACCACTGACATGACTGCGATCGCTGCTCCTGATAACAGGGAGCAGTGATCTCTGTCATGTCACAAGGCAGAACGGGGAAATGCCTTGTTTACATAGACATCTCCCTGTTCTGTGGCTCCATGACATGATTGCGGGACACCGGCAGACATCGAGTCAATGGGACCAGTCACGCTGTTCGTGGCGGGCGCTTGCCCGCTAGCCCCGCTGTGGTTTGGGACAGAGCAGCCTGGATCCTCCTCTTTTTGGGTCCCCACTGGCACCTCCACTCCTCCCTCTACCAAGTGCTCCCATAGCAAGCTGTTTGCCATGGGGGCACCTGTGTGGGCTCACTCCCGAGTGGCTCACACCAAACTGAGCATGTGCAGCTTGCCCCAAAGACTCTGTTCTATCAGGAGATGGTTTGGGGACAATAAAAGAAGGGGAAGATCAGAGAAGACAGGCTCAAACAGGCTCAAACAGCCTTTTTACACAAGACAGAGGATTAACCCTTTAGGTTCCACAGTGAATATAACAAGCACGCTTTACTGCATATACAGACTGATTTTACTGTTGTGGGTTTAGTAACACTTTTAGTTCTGCTTTCTATTGTAATTACCGTCCTTAGCTCAAACAAATCACATTTAATTTCCTTTGTTCCATATTATGTTTTTTAAATGCACATCGGTGTTCTCTTTCTTCACCCTCACTTATTAAAAAGCAACAAACTGACCAAATCTCTAGAAAAAGGCTGCCAAACTTTATTCTCAAGTCACACAAACTGTTCACAAAACTCTAATTGCAAAAATACTTGGAAAGCTTATTCTTGATAAGATATTGTTTGTTATCTTTGGACTTGTCTGTTTTGGCCAGAACAATGATTTATTGCCCCGCAGTTTGTATTTTTATATGTATAGACTTAACATTTTCCTTTCATTTTAAAGCAAATGATTTTAAAGGAAAATCCCTCAGGATTTCTTAAAAAGTCTAATTTTTTTTATGTGTTTTTCACATGGAAGTAATGCAAGTTATCAGATATTTTTGGCTTAATAGGTTATGATCACATCCCCCAGGGTATGTCTGTATGGCATGCACATATCCAATGTTGTGTTTGTTTGCGTGGAAATAATTTAGACTTGAAATTGAAAATTTGAACTTGAAAATGAAGATTTTGCTGATTGGGACATGCTATGTATTAGCCCTAAGCAACATTTTTGTTCTTGCCCAAAGAGTGTATAAATAATCACAATGAAGTATGCCATCACTATTGCATTTATGTTCCTATGAATTAACAGTAAAGATAAATATTTATATTTTTGCAGAAAAACAAAAATAATAAAAAATAAATTCTTACTGTATTTTGCATAAAAAGCTAATTAAAAATAGAGGCAGAGGCTTGCAAATTCAACATATTAAAAAAACAAACAAACAAGCAAAAAAAAAGATATCAGAGTCCTATACCATACTCCAAAGAAATAAAAAGGAAATGTCAACCAATAGGCTACGTTTCAATCCTTTCATACAATGTAATGGGTCAATGACTTGACTGCTCATGCATGAGCCACAAATCTAAGTCAGGAAAGAATAGAAACATGTTTGTTTTTTGTTTTTTTTATGATAAAATGAGTTTCAAAGATGCATACTGGACATTGACAGTAAATAGTGGGAACATTTCCCTGACAGATCATTTATAATAAAGTAGGGCGCAAAAAATATAAATCATTTTAATTTTAAAGTAGAACTAAAGGCAAAACTTTTTTTTTTCATTTTGGTTAGAGTAGGGAAAGGTTATAACTCCATGTCATTTTATTTTGCCATTTGATTTCCCTTTACTTCCTGTTGCATAGCCAAGACAGGAAGTGAGAGGGAATCCCTGCAAATTAAGGGAATCCCTTGGGGACCTCCTGGTCACCAGAAATAGTGTCCCCTTTGGAAGATTTTCCCTCTATTGTGTTTTAGGGGACAAAATTTGGGATTTTCTTTTACTTTTATTTTCAACTATAATGGTTAACTGTTAAATGGTTGATAAATGGTTATGATGGATTGGTTTATTCGTAACATTAATCACTTACATTCTGTATGTACTGTTGTTGATCGTAAAATACCCTTGCTGGAATCTGTATTATCTGTTCATGCAACCTATAAGAAACTGAATTTAAAATATCTATGATGTATATTGCAACATTGTTGTTTCTATTATATTTTATTGTTTTTCCTTTTTTCCCCCATCAATTCATCGTGAGCATCATGTTGGAAGATCGCCATCTGGTGGTTGTAGCTTCATATAGCCGCCAGACTGTTTGTCCTTCCCATTCCCCCCGCTGTTCCCCTTCATTTCCTGTTCTTGCCTCCGGTCTGCCCTGCTGACCCCAGTGCAGCTGGGGTTGCGCCTCCAGGTCAGCTGGGGATTTAGTCCTTCCACAGCCTTTGGCTGCATGGACACCCAAGGGCTGATTTGCCTTAGTCAGCCCGCCCCTTCGGCCAGGGCCTTCACAGTCTATCCATTCGTCACATACATCAGCCTCTTTTTCCTCCCTCTCTGAATGGGCGGAGTGTGTCTACTCCTCCCCTATTCACTGTCAGGCCCTATACCTGCATCGCGCTCCATTGTCCACTCTCACTGGTACTTTACCATGTGATATGGATAGCGCACGGTATACTGGGTATTGTAGGCACTTGACCACGGTTACTGCGCATGCGCCCGGGCTGCCTTTTATCCGCTCCCGATTGGCTAATTGCTTATGCCGGTCGGGTGGGGGACTCATAAGGCTGTAAAATTTTCACATTCATTTGTTGCTGGTAACGCGCTGTGGTTCGGCTGTTTGATTAAGGTAACACAAACTTTTTTACCCATACGGACTAAATACTTATCTCCTTTCTTTTTATTTAGTTATATACTGTTTGGTGGCTTTCATACTGACTATTAGGGATGAGCTTCGAGTTCGAGTCGAACTCATGTTCGACTCGAACATTGGCTGTTCGCAAGTTCACCGAACAGCGAACAATTTGGGGTGTTCGCGGCAAATTCGAATGCCGCGGAACACCCTTTAAAAGTCTATGGGAGAAATCAAAAGTGCTAATTTTAAAGGCTAATATGCAAGTTATTGTCATAAAAAGTGTTTGGGGACCTGGGTCCTGCCCCAGGGGACATGGATCAATGCAAAAAAAAGTTTTAAAAACGGCCGTTTTTTCAGGAGCAGTGATTTTAATAATACTTAAAGTCAATCAATAAAAGTGTAATATCCCTTTAAATTTCGTACCTGGGGGGTGTCTATAGTGTGCCTGTAAAGGGGCGCATGTTTCCTGTGTTTAGAACAGTCTGACAGCAAAATGACATTTTGAAGGAAAAAACTCATTTAAAACTACCCGCGGCTATTGCATTGCCGACAATACACATAGAAGTTCATTGATAAAAACGGCATGGGAATTCCCCAAAGGGGAACCCCGAACCAAAATTTAAAAAAAAAAATGACGTGGGGGTCCCCCTAAATTCCATACCAGGCCCTTCAGGTCTGGTATGGATATTAAGGGGAACCCCGGCCAAAATTTAAAAAAAAAAATGACGTGGGGTTCCCCCTAAATTCCATACCAGACCCTTCAGGTCTGGTATGGATTTTAAGGGGAACCCCGCGCCAAAAAAAAAAAAAAAAATGGCGTGGGGTCCCCCCAAAAATCCATACCAGACCCTTATCCGAGCACGCAACCTGGCAGGCCGCAGGAAAAGAGGGGGGGACGAGAGTGCAGCCCCCCCTCCCTCCTGAACCGTACCAGGCCACATGCCCTCAACATTGGGAGGGTGCTTTGGGGTAGCCCCCCAAAACACCTTGTCCCCATGTTGATGAGGACAAGGGCCTCATCCCCACAACCCTGGCCGGTGGTTGTGGGGGTCTGCGGGCGGGGGGCTTATCGGAATCTGGAAGCCCCCTTTAACAAGGTGACCCCCAGATCCCGGCCCCCCCCCTGTGTGAAATGGTAAGGGGGTACATAAGTACCCCTACCATTTCACAAAAAAAGTGTCAAAAATGTTAAAAATGACAAGAGACAGTTTTTGACAATTCCTTTATTTAAATGCTTCTTCTTTCTTCTATCTTCCTTCATCTTCTGGTTCTTCTGGCTCTTCTTGTTCTTCTGGTTCTTCCTCCGGCGTTCTCGTCCAGCATCTCCTCCGTGGCGTCTTCTGTCTTCTTCTCCTCGGGCCGCTCCGCACCCATGGCATGGGGGGGAGGCTCCCGCTGTTCTCTTCTTCTCTTCTTCTTTTCTTCTTTTCTTCTTTTCTTCTCTTCTTCTCTTCTTCTTCATTTTCTTCTCCGGGCCGCTCCGCAATCCATGCTGGCATGGAGGGAGGCTCCCGCTGTGTGACGGCGCTCCTCGTCTGACAGTTCTTAAATAACGGGGGGCGGGGCCACCCGGTGACCCCGCCCCCCTCTGACACACGGTGACTTGACGGGACTTCCCTGTGGCATTCCCCGTGACGTCACAGGGAAGTCCCGTCAAGTCACCGTGCGTCAGAGGGGGGCGGGGTCACCGGGTGGCCCCCCCCCTCTGTTATTTAAGAACTGTCACACGAGGAGCGCCGTCACACAGCGGGAGCCTCCCTCCATGCCAGCATGGATTGCGGAGCGGCCCGGAGAAGAAAATGAAGAAGAAGAGAAGAAGAGAAGAAAAGAAGAAAAGAAGAAAAGAAGAAAAGAAGAAGAGAAGAAGAGAAGAAGAGAAGAGCGGGAGCCTCCCCCCCATGCCATGGGTGCGGAGCGGCCCGAGGAGAAGAAGACAGAAGACGCCGCGGAGGAGATGCTGGACGAGAACGCCGGAGGAAGAACCAGAAGAACCAGAAGAGCCAGAAGAACCAGAAGATGAAGGAAGATAGAAGAAAGAAGAAGCATTTAAATAAAGGAATTGTCAAAAACTGTCTCTTGTCATTTTTAACATTTTTGACACTTTTTTCGTGAAATGGTAGGGGTACTTATGTACCCCCTTACCATTTCACACAGGGGGGGGGCCGGGATCTGGGGGTCACCTTGTTAAAGGGGGCTTCCAGATTCCGATAAGCCCCCCGTCCGCAGACCCCCACAACCACCGGCCAGGGTTGTGGGGATGAGGCCCTTGTCCTCATCAACATGGGGACAAGGTGTTTTGGGGGGCTACCCCAAAGCACCCTCCCAATGTTGAGGGCATGTGGCCTGGTACGGTTCAGGAGGGAGGGGGGGCCGCACTCTCATCCCCCCCTCTTTTCCTGCGGCCTGCCAGGTTGTGTGCTCGGATAAGGGTCTGGTATGGATTTTTGGGGGGACCCCACGCCGTTTTTTTTTTTTTTTTTTGGCGCGGGGTTCCCCTTAAAATCCATACCAGACCTGAAGGGTCTGGTATGGAATTTAGGGGGAACCCCACGTCATTTTTTTTTTTTAATTTTGGCCGGGGTTCCCCTTAATATCCATACCAGACCTGAAGGGCCTGGTATGGAATTTAGGGGGACCCCCACGTCATTTTTTTTTTTTAATTTTGGTTCGGGGTTCCCCTTTGGGGAATTTCCATGCCGTTTTTATCAATGAACTTCTATGTGTATTTTCGGCAATGCAATAGCCGCGGGTAGTTTTAAATGAGTTTTTTCCTTCAAAATGTCATTTTGCTGTCAGACTGTTCTAAACACAGGAAACATGCGCCCCTTTACAGGCACACTATAGACACCCCCCAGGTACGAAATTTAAAGGGATATTACACTTTTATTGTTTGACTTTAAGCATTATTAAAATCACTGCTCCTGAAAAAACGGCCGTTTTTAAAACTTTTTTTTGCATTGATCCATGTCCCCTGGGGCAGGACCCAGGTCCCCAAACACTTTTTATGACAATAACTTGCATATAAGCCTTGAAAATTAGCACTTTTGATTATTCATGTTCGTGTCCCATAGACTTTAACGGTGTTCGCATGTTCGAACGAACTTTTTTCCTGTTCGCATGTTCTGGTGCGAACCGAACAGGGGGGTGTTCGGCTCATCCCTACTGACTATATATATCCTGAATTTGTATTTAGATAACCTAGCCTATTGGATTCACTGGGAGGCCTTTTCCCCCTTTTTTTGGGGGTTCCTGTGTTCAGCTCCTTTGACGGTGGGACCCTAAAGTACTGTGCATCTTATTGCGATCATTGGCGTTTTTGCATTGTTATGGTAAGCACCTTTACTTTTACACTTTTGTTGTGAATGCTATATAAAAGATGCCTTTCATTTATAGCTCCATTAGCCCCTCATTAATGCTACCATTGTGCATTAAATTTCTGTTTCAGTTCCTTTGGCTATAACACATAATTTCTGGTCTAAACACATTCAAGCACCTATTTTAACCGACTTAGCACATTTCCTAGCGCTCTTCTTATGTTTAACTATTGGTATGTAATTGAGGCTTATTAGCCTACTTGATTAATAAATAATTATTTTTAGTCAAGCACTATAATCATTATGTTAATCTTCAGTTTCTATAGGCACCCTTTTTGAGCCCTCTGTAGCCAGTTACAGGGTTGGGATCGACTACCATCCCCCACAGCTTAGCGGTCCTTGCCCTATGTCGTTTGGCACGGTATGTCTGGTATTTGGGAGCAGGGTGTTTTGTGGGGGGGGGGGGCGGGGGGTTTTGCTCAGACAAAATTGTGATTTTTCTGTAATATGACTGCTCGCTTGAATTATTTTAGGAGACTTGGGTCTTATAACTAATGTATTTTCTTTTTCCCTCTCTTTAGTGTTTTTATTTTTCTGTATTATTTGCTTATTCCCCTGATGAAGCCAATGTTTTGGCAAAACTAATAGGGATCAACAAACTATCGATCACCTGTCAACATCTCTGGTGTCGGTTAATATCTATATTGTTTAAGCTCATTTTGTCTAATTTAATTGGCTACTATGTATATGTATCAATTATGTATACTTTTTAGATTTGTATATCAATAAAAGTATTTTTTATAATCAGTGTGTTCTAACCTGTCTCTGGCACCGAAATAATCCCACTTTCCCTACCTTTTCTTAGATAATGGTTAACAGTACAAATAGAGAGGGTGAATCTCCCTAATGGGGGCACAGACAGCAATACAAACTGACAGGGGTTCTAATCCATTTCCACTCTGTCCAAAACTTAATAAAAATGTTTAACGTGGCTAGATCATGTATCGTACGGCAGTGGAGAGATACGTACCCTCCCACAATTCTTACATGGGTCACACGAATTGAAGAGGTTAACCATTTAAGGACCAGCCTCGTTTTGGAATTTAGGTGTTTACATGTTTAAAACAGGTTTTTTGCTAGAAAATTACTTAGAACAACCAAACATTATATATTGTTTTTTTCCTTAACACCTTATGCGCGCGAGCTCGTCGGGACGGGGGGTTTTAAAAAAAAAAAACAATTTTATTTTTATTATTTATTTTACATGATTTTATTTATTTTTACAATGTTTAAAAAAAAAAGTGTCACTTTTATTCCTATTACAAGGAATGTAATCCCTTGTAATAGAAAAAAGCATGACAGGTCCTCTTAAATATGAGATCTGGGGTCAAAAAGACCTCAGATCTCATATTTACACTAAAATGCAATTAAAAAAAAAAGTCATTTAAAAAAATTACATTGAAAAAGATGTGCCTTTAAGACGTATGGGCGGAAGTGACGTTTTGACGTCGCTTCCGCCCCGCAGTGTCATGGAGACGAGTGGGCGCCATCTTAGCCTCACTCATCTCCAGGCACAGCAAGGAGACAGACACAATCGCCTCCGCCGCTACCGACAGCTCCAATAAGCGCCGGAGGGCACCGGATCACGGCGGGAGGGGGGCCCCTCTCCCGGAACCGATAAAAGTGATCTTGCGGCGAATCTGCCACAGAGACCACTTTTATCTGAAAGCGGACCGCCGCACGAAAACGGGGATACCGGGGTTATGGCAGCTAGCTGCTGCCATAACAACGATATCCGCCGCCAAACTTTGGACGTACATCGGCGTGCGGCGGTCGGCAAGTGGTTAATAGGATGGAGGATTTATTGTTATCGGCTCAAAATCGAAAGGAGACATACCGTATTTATCGGCGTATAACACGCACCCCAAGTTTAGGAGGGAATTATAAGGAAAAAAATGTTTTAAGGAAAAAAACTTACTTTTAAATGCCCATCAATGCAGCCTTGCACAGCGTCCATCTGCATGCTTGTCCAGTGTCATTTGCAGCCTTGCAGTCATTTGCAGCCTTGCAGTCAGCAGCCTTGGTGTCATTTGCAGCCTTGCAGTCAGCAGCCTTGGTGTCATTTGCAGCCTTGCAGTCAGCAGCCTTGGTGTCATTTGCAGCCTTATCAGTGTCCATTTGCAGCCTTGCAGCTTTGTCAGTGCTGATCTGCAGCTTTCTGTGTCCATTTGCAGCCTTGCTCAGGCTGCAGTTAAACTGCAGTGACTTTTCATTGTCACTGCAGTTTGAAAATGGCGCCGCCGGCGCCGAAATACACAGAGCCGTCCTCGGCTCTTCTCGGCGGCTCTCGTTCACTTTCTGCTCCACTCGTAGTCCCGCCTGGGATGGGCGTGACTGTGAGTGGAGCTATCCGAACCTAGCCGAGTACACTCGGCTAGGTTCGGGCGGCGCTCGAGTGAAGCCGAAAGTGGGCGAGAAGAGCCGAGGACCGGCTCTGTGTATTTCGGCGCCGGCAGTGCCATTTTCAAATCGCGGTTGGCGATTTTGAAGCTCAGTCAGCGGGTGATCGCAGGGGATTGGCGTATAACACGCACCCGCGATTTTCCCCTGATTTTAAGGGGAAAAAAGTGCGTGTTATACGCCGATAAATACGGTATTTAGAAACTCTTTGCTCCTGAGAGTATTTGAAAAAGAGAGGAGTGTGGGGCCTTGGGGGTGACCTCACTTCTGTGGATGATGGTATAGTAAACTTGCCTTTTCCTAGGTACGTCTCCCCGCCAACTCCGACTCCCTCTCCCCTATCAGTGTTGTTTTTTTTAGGAATTCTTTCCCTCATGGGGCTTCTTACAATTCTCCTTTTGCCTCTTCAGATATGTAGAGGTTTTTCTTCTTAGTAAAGTATGTTGTCAGGGCATACGAAGCAGGTCTAACGGAAGAGAGAATGGGGACTATCTCAAATAACTAGTTATTGTTTTTTCTGTAGATGTATTTAAGATAGGAGTAATGCTGTTAACTGGAGTTTGAATGGATTCGTTGGAACTCATATGCTTGATGGATTAATGAAATTCTTTATTTCTCTATATGTATGACAACTAAAATAAAATAAAGAAATAAAAAAAAAATGTTTTGCTTTAGTTATACTTTAAACTCTAACTTTTCTAAGTAAGTATTTATGAAAGACAGGGGACTTTGTTTTAAGCCCTGACATATACAGTGTTATAGTGGTAAGCAAGGTGAAGCGCAGTAATGTGCATTTGGGTTCACATCCTATTAAATCCTGCAAAGGACAGGCACATATTATTGGATGTTTAAAAAAACAAAATCACTTCACTCAACATTTTTTTTATATCAGGTAGACAAGTATAGGCAGGGTTAGTGTGAAGGTAATTTTTATAATTTATTTCATTGTTTATAAGGGTGAAAAAAAGACACAGGCCCATTCAGGTTAATCTGTATGTGTGTTTTTTACTCTAACAATTTCCATAGGCCTGTAAATTTTCCTTTCTCAGAAGTACATCTAGAAGTAGCATGTTGGCTAAATGGTTAGCATCTCCACCTAGCAGTCCTAGGGTCATTGGTTCAAATCCCAACCACAACACTACATGCCTGGGGTTTGGCTGCTCCCCCTGTGCATTTGTGGGTACTCTGGTTTACTCCTGCACTCCATGCTGGACATACTAATAGGTTAAAGTGGTTGTAAAATCACCACTTTCTGTTTAGCTCAATACAATCTACATAGTACAGTAAAACCTTGGATTGTGAGCATAATCCACTCCGGAAACATGCTTGTAATCCAAAGCACTTGTATATCAAAGCAAATCTTCCCATAAGAGATAATGGAAACTCAAATGATTCGTTCCACAACCATTTATTCATAAGTCCTTCAGTTTATAGTCCATATAAAAAGATTATAGCAATATGATAGGTTGTGTAACCATAAAATGTCCATCCACAAATAGAAGCCTCCACAAGGGGATTAGAAGCAAAATCCAGCAGGAGCTACACAGTATAAAAGAGAAGAGAGGCGCCTCTAAGTGTAGTAATATGGTTACATTTAATGAAGGTACAGCATTTAGCAACTCACATGGTTGATGATTAAAAGAGGCACGTCTAAATATGCAGGGATCTGGGTAAAGCGGTTCACATAGACCGGCTCTCACTGCTGTCAGTCTGCAATCATGACCAGGAAGACTACCCTGCAGTAGAGCGATCTAAAAACGAGGTTTGAGGCGCTCGTGGAGCTGAACGTGGAACGGACGATGCCTATGGCAGTGCAGAGATGGTCTATGTGGATAGCTTTACCCCGGATGCCTGCATACTTAGATGTGCTGTTTTAATCATCAACCATGTGAGATTCTAAATGTTGTACCTTCATTAAATGTAACCATATTGCTACACTTAGAGGCACCTCTCTTCTCTTTTATACTCAGTTGTGACATGACACTACTCTTATATCAAGACATCGCTTGTATATCAAGTCACAGTTTTGTAAAAAATGTTGCTTGTCTTGCAAAACGCTCTCAAACCAAGGTTTTACTGTACTGGCAGCTAATCACTGCCTGTGAAATTTTACTTACTGGTTCTGTCTCTTCAGAATCTGTCCTGCAAACTTTAGTGACGTCATCGGCGCATGCACAGTCCATCCGTTCTTTCATGGCACACTATGTGTGCCGTTTCTGTATCCTCAGCATGCTGTGTCATTTCTTTCCCCTGTAAACGGCACAGCACAGAATCATTTGATATGTGCCCTTCTCTTCAGCTTCCTGGTTCTCCCCTTGTGACTGTATGAGACGTCACACAGGGGGAGTGAACCAGGGCATCACAGAGCAAGTAGAGCCATACAAAAGTTTATTTCTGAATGGAAATAAAGCAGTGGTTTTTCGATGGAAATTATGCTTAATTTTAGACACGATTGCTATTGTGCATGTGCAAAATTTAGGCAAGGGGACAAAGGAGGGGCGGAAATGACGTCCACACAAGAGACATAGATCAAAAGTAAAGATGGAGCTGCCAATTCCCGGAAGAAGAGATCTTTTATGAAAGTAAAAAAGGGTATTTGCAAAGCAGATTTTAATCATGTTTAACCACGTCAATAGAGTGCGCTTACACTCCTACCCAGACCAATTTTCAGCTTTCAGCTCTCTCACACTTTGAATGACAATTACTCAGTCATGCAACACTGTACCCATATGAAATTTGCATCCTTTTTTTTAAACAAATAGAGCTTTCTTTTGGTGGTATTTAATCATTAGTGGGTTTTTCATTTTTTTGTGCTATAAATAAAAAAAGACAGTACATTTTGTGAAAAAATGCCTTTTTCTTTGTTTCTGTCATAAAATGTTGCTAATTAGTAATTTTTCTTCATCAATTTTGGCCAAAATTTATACTGATACATATCTTTGGTAAAAATAACACAAATTAGTGTATATTATTTGGTCTTTGTGAAAGTTATAGAGTCTACAAACTACGGTGCAAATCACTGAAAATTGATCACATCTGATCAGGCCTTCAGTACATCAGGTATATCTAATTTCTTGAGACACTAACAAGTCAGGAAAGTACAAATACCCCCAAATGACCCCTTTTTAGAACGTAGACATTCCAAGGTATAAAGTAAGTAGCATGGTGAGTTTTTTTAAGTTGTCATTTTTTCCCCACAATTCTTTGCAAAATTTCTCACACACAGCATATGCATACAACAAATTACACCCCAAAATACATTTTGCTACTCTTCCTGAGTATGGCGATACCACATGTGTGAGACTTTTTCACAGCCTGGCCACATACAGAGGACCAACATTGAAGTAGCATCTTCAGGCGTTCTACGAGCATAAATGACACATCTCATTTCATTCCTACCTATCACACTTTTGAAGGTCCTTGAGCACCAGGACAATGGAATTACCCACAAAATCGGGTACTCGGGCACTTGGATGGGCTGGTGACAGGTACTTGGTTACTCTGATGGGCTGGTGACAGCTACTTGGTTACTCTAATGGGCTGGTGACAGGTACTCGGGTACTCTGATGGGCTGGTGACAGGTACTCGGGTACTCTGATGGCCTGGTGACGGGTACTCTGGTACTCTGATAGCCTAGTGATAGGTATTCAGGTACTCTGATGGGCTACAGATGGGTACTCAGGTACTCTGATGGGCTGGTGACTGGTATTCGGGTACTCTGAAAGGCAGCGACAGGTACTCAGGTACTCGGTACTCATATGAACTGTGACAGGTACTCATATGGACTGTGACAGGTACTCAGGTACTCATATGGACTGTGACAGGTACTCAGGTACTCGGGTACTCTGAAGGGGCGGTGGCAGGTACTCAGCTACTCTGGTACTCATATGGTCTGTAACAAATACTCAGATACTCATATGGACTGTGAGAGGTACTCAGGTACTCGGGTACTCAGATGAACTGTGACAGGTACTCATGTCTTAGTTGGACTGTGACAGGTACTCAGGTACTCAGATGGACTGTGACAGGTACTCGGGTACTCTGATGGACTGTGACAAGTACTCAGGTACTCTGGTACTCATATGGACTGTGACAGGTACTCAGGTACTCATATGGACTGTGACAGGTGCTCAGGTACTCAGGTACTCAGATGAACCGTGACAGGTACTCGGGTACTCAGTTGGACTGTGACAGGTACTCGGGTACTCAGATGGACTGTGACAGGTACTCGGGTACTCAGATGGACTGTGACAGGTACTCGGGTACTCTGATGGACTTTGACAAGTACTCAGGTACTCTGGTACTCATATGGACTGTGACAGGTACTCAGGTACTCATATGGACTGTGACAGGTACTCAGGTACTCATATGGACTGTGACAGGTACTCAGGTACTCGGGTACTCAGATGAACTGTGACAGGTACTCAGGTACTCAGATGAACCGTGACAGGTACTCAGATGAACTGTGACAGGTACTTTGATGAGTGATGACAGGTCCTCTTTATTGGGGGGTAGTCAGTGTGGTTGGTGTACACTGTAAGCAGTCACGAGATGTTCCTGCAATCTCCTTCTCACAGATGATCGGTGCGGTGTGTGAGGAGGAGAACCCGGTAACATTTTGTTTCCCCTCTATGTTTACGTATAGTGATCAGCTGTGAAAGGATCATAGCCAATCACGTGGTAAACAGCCGCCAGTCAATGGCTGTTAACCAGCGTCGGTGACGAGCAGTGTTCCCAGTAACACGCTGCCACCAATGTGCACGCGCAGTGCGATCGCAATCGCGTGCATGTGCCATGCAAAGTGTGGCGGTACCATCTGTGATCGGCCGTGACTTCATCACGGCCAATCACGTGGTAAACACCCATGCCCAATGGCTGTTCACCCCCCCCCCCGTGGCAAGCGGTGTCTCCGTGACTTTGAACATGGCATGGTCGTTGGTGCCGTTGGTGCCAGATGGGCTGGTCTGAGTATTTCAAAAACTTCTGATCTACTGAGGTTTTCACACACAACCATCTCTTGGGTTTACAGAAAATGTTCAGAAAAAGAGAAAATATCCAGTGAGTGGCAGTTGTGTGGACACAAATGTCTTGTTGAGGTCAGAGAAGAAGCAGACTGGTAGTGATGGTGTGGCGCATATTTTCTTGGCACACATTGGGCCCCTTAGTACATTTGAGCATTGTTTAAACGCCACGGCCTACCTGAGTATTTTTGCTGACCATGTCCATCCCTTTATGACTACAGTGTACCCATCTTCTGATGGCTCCTTCCAGCGGGATAATGGACCATGTCACAAAGCTCCAGTCATCTCACCACTGGTTTCCTCATGCTGGGGTGTGGGTTTGTTTATACCTTTATATCTTGTAATTGATGGCCTATTTCAATGAAATGTCTCAAATGTTCTGTTGTTCTTATTAAATTGTTTATATAAAGATTAAAAAAAAACTGTTTATTGCAGTTACCGAAGTCACGTTTAAACATTTTTTGAAGTTGTCTAAACTTTCAACTAATACCACTCTCTGGGGGAGGGGGTTCCACATTTTTACTGCTCTAAGAGTAAAGAACCCTTTTCACAAGCTAAAGTGAAACCTCTTTTCTTCTAACCTCAAACTATAGCTTTGAGTCCTCTTAGAGTAAACAGTATATTATAGTTACTGGAGTCACCTTTGACATACTTGTACATTGTAATCATATCCATTCTTAACCACTTGTCGACCGGCTCATGCCAATATACGTCGGCAAAGTGGTTAGTTCCTGCAAAATGCAGTATGGGTATGTTGGCCAAAAGTACCCTGCCTTTGGCCAATCATTTCTCTCACAGCAGAGCACGCTGTAATTGGCCAAAGCATGCAGGTCAGGGGCATGCTTTGGCCAATCAACAGCTGTCAATGCACTGCGACCTCGCAGTGCATTGACAGTCTCGACGTTCATTATGGGGCATTCCGCAGGCGCTCGAATTTCCCGCAAATGCCCTATAATGTTCTAAATTTGGTGAACACCCGATGTTTGAGTCGAACTTACATTTGACTTGAACATTGGGCTCATCCCTATATATTACCAAACACATACATTAACTGCAATGGCATCCCAGTCTTAGTCCGTAGGGTTCAATATTGAGTTGGCCCACCCTTTGCAGCTATAATAGCTTCAACTCTTCTGGGAAGGCTGTCCACAAGGTTTAGGAGTGTATCTATGGGAATGTTTGACCATTCTTCCAGAAACGCATTTGTGAGGTCAGGCACTGGCTCGCAGTCTCTGCTCTAATTCATTCCAAAGGTGTTCTATGGAGTTGAGGTTAGGAAGGGGCCATCCCCAAACTGTCCCCTCAAAGTTGGGAGCATGAAATTGTCGAAAATGTCTTGATATGTTGACTCCTTAACAGTTGCCTTGGGGTGGAGGAACTTGACTGGCCTGCACAGATTCCTAACCTCATCCTGATAGAACACCTTTGGGATGAATTAGAGCGGAGACTGCGAGCCAGGCCTTCTTGTTCACATGAGTGCCTGACCTCGCAAATGCGCTTCTGGAAGGATGGTCAAACTTTCCCACAGACACACTCCTAAACCTTGTAGACAGCCTTCCCAGAAGAGTTGAAGCTTTTACAGCTGCAAAGGGTGGGCCAACTCAATATTGAACGCTACGGACTAAGACTGGGATGCCATTAAAGTTCATGTGTATGTAAAGGCAGGCATCCCAGTATTTTTGTTAATATATATATATATCCATGTGTAGTCATACCCAGAATGTAAATAGAAAACTCCACATAGTGTGTACCAGTAAAACTCACTTTTTAATACAAAAAGAATAAAACTCACATTTAAAATGTATAGATAGTGCTTAATACACAAACTGTATGCCGATGTACAAAATGGCTGCACGTAAACATCCGGTAGCTCGATGATGTCACCCTTACCAAAGAATTTAATTAGGGAGCCAGCAACCAACATTAATCACAGCATGCCCTGAGAAGTTTCATGTGCAAGAGGCCTAAAGAAAAACTCTAGAAAAAAAATCTTAAGTGGCTGTAAACCCGATTTATGAAATTTGTGCGGGGCACATATTGTATATCTGCAGTGTTTTCTTATCTCTCTTCAAAGCTCTAAGTCCTGTGGCTTTCTCCTGTTTCATTCTTCTGTTATCAGGATGACAACTTCTGACAAGTTCTCTGCCAAATGTGATAAAACCAGCCAGAATTTTGTGTCAGGGTGGGTGCTATAAATAGATTAGCAGAGAGCTGGTCTATTCAAAGCACAGCTCTGCAAGTCTCTGCCTATGTGGAGTGGAGGTGAGTTCCTTTCCTCCAATCAGCTGTCTCACAGTGTATGGCAAGAATCCACACCCACAGGTGAATCAGGAAGAGAAAATTCTAACAGGACATGCACTTTCTAAACAATATATATAGCTGAAGACAGCAGAAATACATATTTAATGTATGTAGGAGGATTTGTTTTATCCCTGTGTATCACCTGAGGCTATTCACTTCACTGGGTATACAGTATATCACAAAAGTGAGTACACCCCTTACATTTTTGTAAATATTTTATTCTATCTTTTCATGTGACAACACTGAAGAAATGACACTTTGCTGCAATGGAAAGTAGTGAGTGTACAGCTTGTATAACAGTGTAAATTTGCTTTTCCCTAAAAATAACTCAACACACAGCCATTAATGTCTAAACCGCTGGCAACAAAAGTGAGTACACCCCTACGTGAAAATGCCCAAATTGGGCCCAAATTGTCAATATTGTTTGTGGCCACCATTATTTTCTAGCACTGCCTTAACCCTCTTGGGCATGGAGTTCACCGGAGCTTCACAGGTTGCCACTGGAGTCCTATTCCAGTCCTCCATGACAACATCATGGAGCTGGGGGATGTTAGAGACCTTGCGCTCCTCTACCTTCCTTTTGAGGATGCCCCACAGATGCTCAATAGGGTTTAAGTCTGGAGACTTGCTTGGCCAGTCCATCACCTTTACCCTCAGCTTCTTTAGCAAGGTAGTGGTTGTCTTGGAGGTGTGTTTGGGGTCGTTATCATGTTAGAATACTGCCCTGTGGCACAGTCTCCGAAGGAGAGGAACGTGCTCTGCTTCAGTATGTCACAGTACATGTTGGTATGCATGGTTCCCTCAATGAACTGTAGCTCCCAAGTGGCAGCAGCACTCATGCAGCCCCAGACCATGACACTCAAAGCCCCATGCTTGACTGTAGGCAAAACACACTTGTCTTTGTACTCCTCACCGGATTGCCACCACACACGCTTAACACCATCTGAACCAACACGTTTATCTTGGTCTCATCAGACCACAGAACATGGTTCCAGTAATCCATGTCCTTGGTCTGCTTGTCGTCAGCAAATTTTTTGCAGGCTTTCTTTTGCTTCATCTTTAGAAGAGGCTTCCTTCTGGGACGACAGCCATGCAGACCAATTTGATGCAGTGTGCAGTGTATGGTCTGAACACTGTCAGGCTGACCCCCCACCCCTTCAACCTCTGCAGCAATGCTGGCAGCACTCATATGTCTATTTGCCAAAGACAACCTCTAGATATGACGTTGAGCACGTGCACTCAACTTCTTTGGTCAACCACGGTAAGGCCTGTTCTGAGCGGAACCTGTCCTGTTAAACCACTGTATGATCTTGGCCACTGTGTTGCAACTCAGTTTCAGGGTCTTGGCAATCTTCTTATAGCCTAGGCCATCTTAAGGTAGAGCAACAATTCTTTTTTTCAGATCTTCAGAGAGTTCTTTGCCATATGGTCTGAGCACTGACAGGCTGACCCCCCACCCCTTCAACCTCTGCAGCAATGTTGGCAGCACATCTATTTCCCAAAGACATCCTATGGGTTTGACGCTGTTCTGAGTGGAACTCATCCTATTAAACCACTGTATGGCCTTGGCCACCATGCTCCAGCTCAGTTTCAGGGTCTTGACAATCTTCTTATAGCCTAGGCCATCTTTATGTAGATCAACAATTCTTTTTGTCAGATCCTACAAGGGTTCTTTGCTATAAGGTGCCATGTTGAACTTCCAGTGACCAGTATGAGAGAGTGAGAGCGATAATAACAAATTTAACACATCTGCTCCCCAGTCACACCTGAGACCTTGTAACACTAACGAGTCACATGACAACGGGGAGGGAAAATGGCTAATTGGGCCCAATTTGGACATTTTCACTTAGGGGCGTACTCACTTTTGTTGCCTGCCGTTTAGACATTAAAGGCTGTGTGTTAAGGTATTTTGAGGGGACAGCAAATTTACACTGTTATACAAGCTGCACCCACCACTCAACCTACTTCCTCTGAGTGCAAGTTGTTCTGGACCCTCTCCAGCCTGTGATTGGACAGTGAAAAAAGAACCTGCCCAGTGATGAGCTCATCCCTATATGACTCTGCTTTCTCCCTCTATTAAGATGACCTTGCTGGTTCCTTGTACTACATAGGTAAGCAGGCTTGCTGCGCTTGGGAGAAAACAATGAAGGGATTAATAGATTATCTGGAACAGCTATTGGCACTATTATACCCCAAACTCACAAAATATATTTAAAAAGAAAAGTGAATAAATCACCCAAACATTTGTGAACAAAATAAATAAATGAATATATCAAATTAATAATAAACATGCCATAGCAATATCACACAGAGCAGTCCCCATATAAGTCCATAGAAGTAATGTGATATATGGGCTCACCCAAGTACCATTGGCTCCCGCTGCTGTCAAAGTCAGGAAGCCGATCAGGAGAGAAAGGTGGCAGGGCCGGGACAGGGCTCCATGTCTGACTTGACACAGGGAGCTGTGACTTGGCTCGGGTGCCCCAATAGTAAGCTGCTTGCTGTGGGGCAACTCAACAGGAGGGAGGAGCCAGGATCACAGAAGATGGAACCGATAAGAGGAGGATCCGGGCTGCTCTGTGCAAATCCACTGCAACAGAGGAGGTAAGTATAACATGTTTGTTATTTTTAAGGGAAAAAATAGTCTTTACAATCACTTTAACACTCCAGCTGCTTACCAGATCGCTGTCTTAATCAGTGGTCATTCAGTGCTTTAAAAGTTATAGCCTCCAAGGGGCGTGGCCTGACGCATGGAGTGAGAGGACGTGCTGTTCCACAGCTCCCGGATCCCGCGGCGCTACAGGGCAATTCTGAACCGATTCAGGCTGTATAAACTACCCCGATGGGGAAAGCTAAGTACCGGGACCAACAGGGAACGGGGGGTTCTCGTCCAGGAGGGGATTTGGGGAACTTTTTTACCCGATCTTCGGCCGCGGCCCAGCGCCAGCCGAGATCCAAGATGGTGCCGGCGCCTCCGTCCCCGGCCCGCTCCGAGTCAGCCCTGGACACTATGGCCTGCTCACAGGCATCTCACACTACCCTTGTGCCCCCAGCTTCCCCCCACCAGCCTCCCCAGGTGCCGATCCACTGCATCCATAGGATCCGAGGATGGATGGGATCTAGAATCCCAGATGAGATCCCTGCACAACTACATGCGGTCTCTCCCTACCAAGGCTGACTTTGAGCAGTGTGTGCACCGCATAGAAAAAACCTATAAACAGGAGATTTCTGACCTTAAAAGAGACATTGGTGTTCGCTTTGAGGACATTGAAGCCACAACAGAGACACTCCATGCCTCTGTTCAGAAACATGAGGAAATACTTAAATCCCACACAACCATGCTGCAACACCTTGCGTTTCAACAAGATGACATCGAGAACAGAAACAGGCGTAATAATATTCGCATACGCGGCATTCCTGAATCTGTGGAACCCAAGGACTTGAGGGCAGCGGTGACGGCCATCTTCAATCAGCTCCTACAATTACCCAAAGATAACCCACTTGAACTAGACCGGGTCCACAGGACCTCAGGTCCCAGGAATCCTGACCCTTCATTCGTTCGAGACACACTCTGCAGAGTGCACTTTTACAACATTAAGGAATCCATCATGCGGGCAGCCAGCGTGCAGGACTCTATCCTTTTCAATACCACCCCCGTGATGCTATTACCTGACCTTTCACGTTTAACCCTGACCATGCGGAAGGCTCTGAAGCCTCTCACACAGCTTCTCCAATCACGCCAAATAAAATACCAATGGCGATTTCCCTTTCAGCTACGGGTGCACCATGAGGGTAAGACTGCCACATTCCGCATGCTGGGTGACCTCCCTGCATTCCTGGGCACCCTGGAGTTGCCACAGGTGTTTTTACCAGATTGGCCTTTCTCTACAACTACACCAGGCCTGCCGTACATCCCTCAGTGGCAGAAACACAGCCGCAAACGTCGTCCTGGATCCTCACCCCGCATAGACCCTGATGACTGATGCTATATGGTTCGGCTGGTCTCCTATTGTTTCTTCCTCTTCCCGAGTAGGAATGCCTACTACACCACCGTGGATCTTTAAGGACTTCTATCTCTCGAGCCTCTACAGATAGCCTTCACTTTTCCACACCTCTCCCAGCAAGCAGTTCCTGTTACTGGTTTTTCTTCAGTTGGAAGACAGAAACCTTTTCCTTAATGTTATGGTTACCCACGTTTGGGGCCTTTATGCCTTAGAAGATACCAGGTTTCTCTGCTAAAAATGGCTCAAAGGCTCATAAGCTGCATCAGGAAGATCCTCTTTGGCCTCATGGGACTGCTGCGATCCTCACCTGTTGTGAAGCTGATCCCACTGCTCTTCCAGTCTCATCAGGCCGGAGGTTCCTGACTACTACTGTTGAACTACCTTTTTTCCTTTTTGCCTGAAACTGGTGTACCTGTTTGCACTCTACTGTTGCTCTCATGGCACACCCAATTGTTTAGAATGTTGTATTAACCCATGCTTTTCCCCCCATTGTGTCTCTGATTTTGAAATATTACTATCTATATTTATATATGCTAATTACGCTTACAAGTACAGCCCAGATTAACCCACATATTATTGGCCCTGTGGTTCCCAGGGCTCCGGGAGCTCCCGCCATGCTAGACACTAACCCCCCCTTAGGAATACTCGGTGCCCCCACTTGGCACCGTTCCATGGTTTACAGATACTCTATACCTTACAGTTTTTTGTTTTGTTTTCTATCTTCTTTATTCCCCTTCTCCCAACTTTTGTTTAACTGGTGCCACCTAGTGGCCTACCTTATCACAACCAGTACACTGTTTAATTTGCTAGGATTAGGGTTCCGGACTCCCTCTTCTGACCTTTTCAGGTCAGACTGTACTATTGTTTGGACAATCACGGATACTGGGACCCTCTTCCGCCCTCCGCTCTCTCCCCTCTTCCTCGCTTCTCTCTTGATCCTTCCTGATATCTCTTTCATTCCTCCTCTACCTTGTCCCGCCTTCTCCCCCACACCTATCCCCTTCCCTCATATGTTCCCTTCCCCTTCCACTCCTCCGCTGGCTGGGGCGGCTTTTCGAGGGACTCTCGCTGTTCCTTTTTTCTCCCCCTTCCCTTCATACCCACCTTGACATGACCGCTACTCCACCACTTAATCTAGCTTCTTACAATTGTAGAGGCTTTAATACCCCAGAAAAACGTAGCCAGATCCTTTATCACTTCCATAAACAGAAAACTAATATTCTCTTATTACAAGAAACGCACTTCAGGACCAATTCCATACCCATGATGCGCAGTCGATTCTATACTACTTGGTTTCACAGTACCAACCCCGCTGCAAAGTCCAAGGGGGTTTCGATCGCGTTTCATAGGTCTTTTCACCCTGAGGTTATTGACTCATATATTGATGATCACGGTCATTTTATATTTCTTAAACTAAAAATTAATAATTTTCTCTTTACAGTCGCCAACATCTACGCTCCAAACACAGACCAGGCGCGCTTCCTATCATCCACTCTTGCCAGATTGACCTCTTTTGGAGGTTCTAGTGTTATCGTTGGAGGAGACATCAATGTTGCCCTTTCCCCGTCTGCTGACACCTCTACTGGTAAGTCTTCCATGTCCACGACCTCACTCTCACACATAAAATCTCTTTTACATTCTTGTCAATTAGTGGACGTGTGGCGCATACATCACCCTACTGACAGGGACTTCACATACTTCTCTATAGCACACAACTCATATAGCAGACTGGACTATTTTCTCATCTCCCAATCCCTCCTAAACACACCCTTACTAACCTCTATAGGACATGCTCTTTGGTCTGACCATGCCCCTGTATATCTGTCTTTTGCCCGACCCCCACAGTTACGTAAGGGGCATTCCTGGCGCCTCAATGATAATCTCTTACGAGACTCAGTATGCATCGCTGAAGTTACTAAAGCAATTCACAACTTTAAAACCGACCACATGGCAGATACAACTTCCCCACTTAACCAATGGGAGGCTCTGAAGTGTGTGGTCAGGGGCGTCCTAATCCAGAACGGCTCACGTCTGAAAAAGATTAGGTCTGACGACATCAAGCGCCTCCTGACCAACATTTCAGATCTTGAATCCCTACACAAATCAAATCTGGACCCTTCAATTTTTGTGGCCCTTTCCAAC
The DNA here is from genome assembly GCF_042186555.1 of Aquarana catesbeiana. Lineage (NCBI taxonomy): Eukaryota > Metazoa > Chordata > Amphibia > Anura > Ranidae > Aquarana > Aquarana catesbeiana. The sequence continues at coordinate 37,214,765 of NC_133326.1, forward strand.
TCCCGTCGAGATTTACTCCAATTATTAGATTCTCACTCTCTCATAGCTAGGGATTGCGCCCGAAAATCTTATTACTCTATAGCCAATAAATGCGGCCAACATCTGGCACGGGTTATTCATCCCAGGGCCCCACGTCTTCCCATTCCCTTCATCACCAAACCAGACCAGACTAAAGTTTTTGGTTGCAAAGACATATCCACCACATTTAAAGACTATTATACCCAGTTATATAACCTGCCGCAACCCTCCCCACCGAGTTCTCTGCCCCATCCCAAGACCCAATGTGGACCTATATAATGGAAACGGCACTACCCGTGATTGACCCCCAGACGTCCGCGGACTTAGATGATCCTCTGTTGGAACCGGAGTTCCTTGGCGCCATCAAGGAATTAAAACCGGGTAAATGTCCAGGCCCCGATGGCTACTCCCCGAGGTTTTACAAAACCTTTGCACCCTTATTGGTACCGTTTCTCACTAAGGCCTTTAATTCCATAGATGATACCACCCTCCCTTCCAAAACACTCCTCTCAGCCAATGTCTCCATTATACCAAAACCCAATCAAGATCCTTCCCAATGCAGCAGTTACCGCCTGATATCGCTTTTAAACATTGACCTTAAGCTCTTTGCCAAAATCCTCGCCAATCGTCTCTCTCCTTCTCTCCCCGGGATCATACATAGAGACCAGGTGGGCTTCGTCCCGGGTAGAGAGGCACGAGACAACACCACCAGAACTATTAACCTCATCTCCTATGCCCAACGCCACCATCAACAGATCTGCCTTCTCTCCTTTGATGCCGAGAAGGCTTTCGATCGGGTTAACTGGCGCTTTCTAAAACTTTCCCTTGAGCAAATTGGGCTGGGATCCCCTTTCATCTCCAAAATCATGTCACTCTACTCCAATCCCTCTGCCTCGGTCCTAGTTAATGGTACTCCAGCTGCATTTGACATCTCCAATGGGACTCGCCAGGGATGCCCCCTCTCACCCCTTCTTTTTGCTATAGTAATGGAACATCTAGCATGTGCCATTCGCCAAAATGATTCCATACAAGGCATACACACACCTTCCGCACACCATAAACTTGCACTTTACGCCGACGATCTACTCATTTACGAACGCCAACCACATATTACTCTCCCCTCCTTGTTCTCAGAGTTCCAACGTTTCGGAAGTCTGAGCAATTTTAAACGTAATATCTCCAAGACTGATGCGCTTAACATCTCTCTTTCTGCTCCCACATTGTCCTCCCTCAAATCTAACTATACCTTTCACTGGCAGACCAAGGGCATTAAGTATTTAGGCGTAACTATACCGGCTAACCTATCACTTCTCTATACACTGAATGACATCCCCCTCCTCTCTCAACTCCGTAAAGACCTTGCCTCCTGGGGAGACAAACCAATACCCTGGTTTGGACGCATAAACACCCTTAAGATGGACACCTTACCCAAATTGCTCTACCTCTTTCAGACCATCCCGATCATGGTACCCAAACCCTTTTTCTCTACTCTACGCTCTCTCTCCATCCGCTTCCTGTGGAATAAAGGATTATCGAGAATCAAATTTAAATTACTCACCCGACCAAAACTGCAAGGAGGCACAGGTCTACCTGATTTTGAGCTATATTACAAAGCCACAGTAATGGCACGTATCCTTGATTGGTTCCTGCGACCCTCCCAAAAAGCGTTGGTTATGGTTGAACAGGATATGTCCCCCGTTGACCTCAGGGCTTTACTATGGGGCTATAAACGCAACTTATCAGTTTTGGCGGATTCATCACCCCTTACCACAGCTGCCCTCATACTTTGGTATAAGAGAGGTCTATGCGAGATCCTATCTTCAGACCCATCTCCCTTATCATCTCTTTTCGATAGTCCTGCCTTTCCACAGGGCATAGGGGCTCATGCTATTGGTTCTCTTTCTCGTTCCTCTTGGCCCCAAGCACACTCCTTTATCCGGGCTGACAATGGAACACCAAACATCCCTTCAGGGAATCGAGACTGGCTCACCTCCATACACCTTTCCACCTTCACCAAACATCTTTTCACTTCCTCTCAGACCCATCGCCCCTTGACTGACTTTGAACACCTCAGTTCTATGCAAGAGTTACCTAGACACCTACTCTCACATATCTACAGTCTTATTCATTCTCTTACACAGAAAGACCTCCCCACCTACACTAGAGTATGGTCGGCAGACCTGGGAAAGACCATCTCCAGAGCGGATTGGCAAACTGCGTTCCATTTCGCACATAAGTCCTCAATCTCATGCTATTCACAAGAAAAAAATTTCAAGGTCATGGCAAGGTGGTATAGGGACCCCGCCTCTCTACGGAAAATCTTCCCCTCCACTTCAAATCTGTGTTGGCGTTGCTCTATTGCGACAGGGTCGTACCTACATATCTGGTGGGAATGTGATCGGATCCGGCCCTTCTGGAATCAGGTATCCCAGGTTTATGAAAAAATTTACGATGATCCTCTGCACTTGACCCCTGAGATAGCCCTCCTATCTATTTTGCCAGGTTCAATAGCCTCTCAAAAGCGCAATCTTTTACGTTTCTTTTTGTCGGCAGCTCGCCAACTCATACCCCTTTTCTTGAAGACAGCGACTATCCCCCCATTGTCTCTCTGGACCTCCACCATGAATGATATCATGCGAATGGAGGAGATGCTAGCGCTTGATAATGACACCTACGAGAAATTCACAATTTTATGGTCGGTATGGCAGCGCTTCTCCGCCTCAGACACGCTGTCTTCCTTGCTCCATGCCTCCTAGATTACAGCTTCCCCTATAAATTTAAACACAAGCTGATCCCCTGACCATGTCTAGGGATCTGGAGTCCTTCCTTCTCAACTCTAGCCAGTGGAACCCCCTCTCCCTACTCTTCCCTCCTTTTCCCCCCCTCTTTTCTTTTCTGTTCTTCTTCCCCCCAATCCTTTTCCTAATTATTCCGTTCTCTTTCTTCCTGACCTTTTATCCTGATACTTGACATGATCCACTTATGTCAAAATTTATATAATAATTATCAGCTTAGCTGTGGGCGATAGCCATTTTGCTCGCTGATTGATCTCTCAACATGCTTTCCTTTATGTCAAATGTATTAACTCTTTTGTTGTTCTATAACAATAAAAATATTTTCAACCCTAAAAGTTATAGCCTCCAACCGGTCTGTGTAGCTCCATGATTCAACCAATATGGAATATGCAGCCACAATTATTAGGAATAAAACATAGAATACAATTCCAATAGGTGACAAGTTAACATAATACATCTTGCACATGCATGACTATGAATCACCCACAAAACGAGTAGAAACCCAAATGCAAAGGAACTCCCTACCTCATTGTCAATATGTCATATACTAATACCTCTTTTTCTTTTTTCTATATACACCTAAAGCTGAGTGAAATATGCTCCTTTATACTTAATAAATAAGTCCTCGCATCCTTTTTCCTGAAAAAGCCTCCTTGGCGAAACATGTCAAAACATTTGGACGTGATATAAATATGTATGCGACTACAGTATTTAATTGTCAGTGATAGGCAATGTGTGTATACCTATGACTGTGATTAAACTGTATTACCAATATTTTTTTAATATCATCTTAAATAAATAATTTATATATTTTTACATCAAATCTGAGTGGATTTCTATGTAGTGTACCTTTAAAGTCCCATATCTCCAACCAATTTGCTTCATCTTTCAAAATCACTCTCCTCTTTTATTTGACAAAGGTTTTTAAGCACATGATTACATAGGTATCACATTATTATTACAATTGTACTTTTCTGGTAAGAAGGGGCGTAACATAAGCAAGCTAAATTCTAATCAGGATTCGACATAAGGCATACATGTAATGAAAACATTATTAGTGCCGTGTGCACAGTGAGTGCAGCGTACAATACATAGGCAAACATACAAAATAGATTCCAATTTTATACAGAATTTACAATTTCCTTTACACAAGGTAAGGCAAACAAACAGCACCAGGTATATAACTACACTAATACTAATTATACACTAACTAAAACAACAAAAAACATTTGAAAGTGTCCAAAGCCTTTAATGCTGGGACTGTACACCAAAGCTTTCAGGTCTATTTAGTTTTCCTAATGCCTATTTATGTAACATGTACAGTGCCATCTGGTAAGCTACTTTACTGGAAAGTATTTTTTATTAAGCAAATACGATGCATCATGAGTAAAGTGCAGATTTAGACTTTTTAAATTGACTATATTCCATCTTGCAAGCAATGTGACTTAAGATGTGAGTGGAAATAATTCTTCTGGATGTTTTATACCCTAGAAACCTAAGCAATTAAGTTATGGTGACACCATATGTTTTCTAAGCAAATCAGGCTAAATGAGACTTACTACAGCATTATCTCTGCAATGTGAAGAATGTGTCTTCCTGTCTACCGCATGTTCAGACATCTGTACTTGTACCTCCAGCACTGGTGGCCTTTTCTTGCACCTCCGGTAGAAGAGGGGCAGATGGCTTTGGGGTCAGATCAGTTCAGCTGTTTAGCTTGTAATTAATTCTACTGCAGTCAAAATAACACATGATTTCCTGTAAATTGCTACAAAAAAAAAGTCAATTCACCAGTAAAAAAATAATGGAATAGATTATATATAGCAGCTATACAATACTTTTTTAAATTTGTTGTTAAAAAAAATAAAAAATAAACAGCTTTCTATGTTTTTATAACTGCAAAAATCTAAAATGTCTTATATTCATAGCCACAGAAACAGTACCTAATTCATACAAATAATTTCCCAGAATCTGTGTCCATGTGCTCACTGCCTATCTACATCTGCATCTACATCTGCACATCTGCTACTAAACCCACAAGAGTAAAATCAGTCTGTATATGCAGTAAGCCATGCTTGTTATACTCACTGTGGAACCTAAGGGGTTAATCCTGTGCATCATGTAAAACGACTGTTTGATCCTGTCTTGTCTGATCCTCCCCTTCTTTTACTGTCCCCAATCCATCTCCTGATAGTACAGAGCCTTGAGGGCACTCTGCACATGCTCAGTTTGGTGTGTATTGCTAGAGAGTTTGCATGTGATCACTATAGGGCCAATCAGCACTGTCCAGACTGAGGGTCAGGGGTCATGCGGTCTCATAGGACAGTCAGAGGAGAATGAAAACTCCTCTTACAAGCGTTAACCAGTGCTTGGCCAGATACTGGTAGTAGTAATAAGACTGCTATATACGATGATGAGAAAAGCTATTTAGCAGTTATTAGAAAAGGTATATAGAAGTTATTTGCATGTTCTGTGTACTGTGGGAGACCAGATATAGTAAATGCAGGGTCCTGGGTTTAGTAACACTTTAAGGTTTTCAGACCCCCTTAAATTTTTCACTCTTGGTATATTGCAGCCATTTGCTAAAATCATTTAAGTTCATTTTTTTCCTCATTAATGTACACACAGCACCCCATATTGACAGAAAAACACAGAATTGTTGACATTTTTGCAGATTTATTAAAAAAGAAAAACTGAAATATCACATGGTCCTAAGTATTCAGACCCTTTGCTCAGTATTTAGTAGAAGCACCCTTTTGATCTAATACAGCCATGAGTCTTTTTGGGAAAGATGCAACAAGTTTTTTCACACCTGGATTTGGGGATCCTCTGCCATTCCTCCTTGCAGATCTTCTCCAGTTCTGTCAGGTTGGATGGTAAACGTTGGTGGACAGCCATTTTTAGGTCTCTCCAGAGATGCTCAATTGGGTTTAAGTCAGGGCTCTGGCTGGGCCATTCAAGAACAGTCACAGAGTTGTTGTGAAGCCACTCCTTTGTTATTTTAGTTGTGTGCTTAGAGTCATTGTCTTGTTGGAAGGTAAACCTTCGACCCAGTCTGAGGTCCTGAGCACTCTGGAGAAGGTTTTCATCCAGGATATCCCTGTACTTGGCCACATTCATCTTTCCCTCGATTGCAACAAGTCGTCCTGTCCCTGCAGCTGAAAAACACCCCCACAGCATGATGCTGCCACTGCCATGCTTCACTGTTGGGTCTGTATTGGACAGGTAATGAGCAACGTCTGGTTTTCTCCACACATACCGCTTAGAATTAAGGCAAAAAGTTCTATCTTGGTCTCATCAGACCAGAGAATCTTATTTCTCACCATCTTGGAGTCCTTCAGGTGTTTTTTTAGCAAACTCCATGCAGGCTTTCATGTGTCTTGCACTGAGGAGAGGCTTCCGTCGGGCCACTCTGCCATAAAGCCCCGACTGGTGGAGAGCTGCAGTGATGGTTGACTTTCTACAACTTTCTCCCATCTCCCGACTGCATCTCTGTTGCTCAGCCACAGTGATCTTTGGGTTCTTCTTTACCTCTCTCACCAAGGCTCTTCTCCCCAGATAGCTCAGTTTGGCCGGACGGCCAGCTCTAGGAAGGGTTCTGGTCGTCCCAAATGTCTTCCATTTAAGGATTATGGAGGCTACTGTGCTCTTAGGAACCCTAAGTGCAGCAGAATTTTTTTGTAACCTTGGCCAGATCTGTGCCTTGCCACAATTCTGTCTCTGAGCTCTTCAGGCAGTTCCTTTGACCTCATGATTCTCATTTGCTCTGACATGCACTGGGAGCTGTAAGATCTTATATAGACAGGTGTGTGGCTTTCCTAATCAAGTCCAATCAGTATAATCAAACACAGCTGGACTCAAATAAAGGTGTAGAACCATCTCAAGGATGATCAGAAGAAATGGACAGCACCTGAGTTAAATATATGAGTGTCACAGAAAAGGGTCTGAATACTTAGGACCATGTGATATTTCAGTTTTTCTTTTTTAATAAATCTGCAAAAATGTCAACAATTCAGTGTTTTTCTGTCGATATGGGGTGCTGTGTGTACATTAATGAGGAAAAAAATGAACTTAAAAGATTTATTCAAATGGCTGCAATATAACAAAGAGTGAGAAATTTAAGGGGGTCTGAATACTTCCCGTCCCCACTATATATATACATATATATATATATATATATATATATAAATTTGCCTGCAGGGCCATACTCAAAAAGTGGACTACAACTAGGCCAAAGATATCGGACAATAAAAAAGATAAAAAAAAATTTTAATTCTCATTAGATAATTAGGTGGGGGGGACCCTGTAATCAAAAAACCTGGCACTATCCCCTATGAAAATGGAATCATGAAAGGGTAAGTCCCCACATCTCCTTAAACAGAAGAGATACGGGAAAAGGGAATTTTTAAGTGCCAACAAAGAGTAACACATAAATACAATATATCAAAAACCACACGTTTTATTTGTACAAAATCTGTTAATTTAAAACAATATGTATCACGAAACATATTAGATCAACATTGTCAACATGTAGTATGACCATTCCGTGCAGTCAATGCATGGTCTTAATGCATATGAATCTGATATATATGGATCACCGCGTTTCAGCCAGATGAGGGGCTTCTTCAGGATCCATGATTCAATATTGTTAAGTTTAATAACTAGTAAACAATACATGGCCCATTGGTTATATGATAGCAACGATTTGTGTTTTGCTTTATTATGATTTACTGTGATATGTATGTAT